>NC_089231.1:15970889-16058540 GCF_963924675.1 Phocoena phocoena
TCTCTGCCACAACTCATCTTAATCACAGAAATTCCCAGGAGCTCAAGTGACGTGCACACCTAGAAGCAACCAGGTTCTCAACACAGTTCATGAGATTCAAGTCACCAAATTCCCCCACGCTACTGCACTAGTCTGAAATTCTACTCGGAAAAAAGAGAGAGGGGGACGGGGTCGGGCTAAGGAGAGGCATAAAGGAAGTCTTCTTCCGAGGCCCTCTCCCAGAGGGGTGAGAAATCAACTCCAGTCGCCCAAAGACCCCACGCCAGCTGCCTCCGATATTCAAGGTGCTGCCAGACCACGGAATCCAAGAATGAAGTTAGAGAAGACATCTGGAATCCCTTTTGGAACACTGATTCAGTCCACAATGATGGAGCACCACCAGTGAGCTCTCCCGCACGAGGAGTTTTATTTAGTTCCAAGGCCTGGCCGGGAAAACACTCCCAGGGATGGGAAGAAACCGCGTCGGGAAGCATTACTGGACAGCTCCCATCGCTAGGAAGTTCTCCCCTTTTGCCTGCTTTTCTGCCACTTCCATCCGCGGGCAGCCTCCTTCAGGACCTCAGGCCTCAGAAACCCCCCCGAGAAATCTGTTCCCTTTTCCACGGGACGGCCCTTCGTATACGTGCATAAGGCTGTCACTCGCGGTAGAGTCATCTCTCCCCGCTTTCTCAACCACACGACCTCCAAAGGACGGGGTTCCTATTCTCTTCTCCTTCTGGGCCACGCTCCCCTAACTGCGCTTTTGTCTGTGCAAGAAAGTGCCCACACGTGGGTCTGTGCGGATTTGAACCCAGGGCCTCCGAGAGCCCAGGGCGGGAGCCTCGGGTCGCCACCGGCCCCAGTCGCGGGGCGCTGTCCTTGCGGGAGCCCCATCCGGGGAGCTCCGACTCCCCGCTGTCTCAGCCGGTCGCGGCTTCCGGACGCGCCCCCCACGCGGGACTCTGTTACCTGGCGCTTGTTCATCTTCCTCAGATCCCCAAAGATGTCCAAGCCGGACGCAGGGAGATGCGACCCCACGGCGCCCGCGCGTACCATGCCGGGCTCTCTGAGGGCCGAAGCGGCCCGCGGGCTCCGGGCGTCACAGACAGCTGCGGAGCACCGGCCAGGCCCCCGCCCAACGGCCTTGCCGGCCACGTGACCTGAGACTCGCTCGGGCGTCTGGGAATCGTAGTCCTGCGAGTCTTAGCCACCAGTGTACCTGGAAGGAACCAGGAGGAAGAAAACTACCACTCCCAGAATTCCGCGGGCCGAGAGCCTCGTCCAGTGAAGACCCAGGACTCCCAGAGACTGGGGCGACCGGGCTCGGGAGCCTCGTCTGACTCTTACGAGGGAACCTCGGGGAGCTGGTGATGCTGCATATGGCTCGGCCAGCTCGGGGAAGTGACTACTCAAGAGCAATCGAATTCCCCAATACTCTGGTCAGGCGCCAGGAGGACACCTAAAGCCCTCGGTATTCACCTAGCCGTGTATCTAGGCCATTGGATGACTGCGACTAGGGAAGGCGGGGCTTCTGCACTGGGGCAGGCTGTGCGGACTAGGGGAGGAGTCTAAACATGGGCTTGGCGGGTGGGCGGGGCCTGGAAGAGGCGGGAATTTTGAAGCCTCCGAGTTACGGGCTCTGCAAGAGTAACAGGATTTGAAAGCAAGGAAACAAGAGAATACAATGATGTATCCTCTGATCATAGCTGTGTCGCAACGGATGTTAATTGAATGAAAAAATAGCCAATTAATTTTATGCACGAGGAAACAGAAGCCCAGAAAGGTTAAATGACATGGTCAAGGTAAAGTGGCAGAGTCTGGAATAGAACTCAGATTTTTAAATTTCCAAATACTGGATTATGGTAATCCTGATCCTAGATTATATTTAGTTTATTCACTCACTCATTTATGCATTATTTATTTCATTCATTTATTCGCAAATTTTTTGGAGCATCTACTGTGCACCTGGCCCTATTCTAGACACAAGAAACAATGAACATCTAGCAGCGGGAAACATAATAAATAAGTAAATTATACAGTACCTAAGGAGCGGTGGTGCTATGGAAGTAGGAAAAGCAGATAAGAGAGAGGAGAAGCTCTGCGGGAAGGGAGCAGGTGGCAATTTTAAATAACCCACAAGTTGACTTACCAGGAAGCTACTGAAACGTACACTTCAGGACACTTCACTTGCAGAGGCCCCTTCCGAAGCCTTGAAGAAAAATGGTCATGTGGTTTTGTAAGAGTTTAAAAAGCAATATATTTGGGACTTCCCCGGTGGTCCAGTGGTTAAGACTCCACGCTCCTAGTGCAGGGGGCCCGGGTTTGATCCCTGATCTGGGAACTAGGTCCCACATGCTGCAACTAAAGGTCCTGCACATAGCAAAGAAGATCCCATGTGCCACAACCAAGACCCGGTGCAGCCAAATAAATAAATAAATATTTTTTAAATATTAAAAAAGCAAGATATTTGAATTGCTATTGGTTGATTCCCATTTCTTTGCATTCCAACTTCCCCTCCATCATACTTCCCTTCATGCTGGAGGGACAAGGAACATTTTGAGGATCCAGCTAAGGAGAGGTTGAGTTGGAGATACATTTAGTTTGGGTTTAGTAGATATATTTCTGTGGTTCATGGCTATTTCCTGTCATCCTTTTGTAGGAATGGCTTCTAGGAATACTACCACCCGCTGTACCAATTCACCTGACATCGTGGCAGGAAGTTGCACTAGAGGTGGTATCCTGATATGAGGGTCTCCTACAGCACCTGGCCTTGGAAGTATATGGATAATAGAAAAGAAACAAGGTTTGAGAGGTATGGAGCCAGAAGCTAATCTGCATAAAAATTTTCCAAACATCAGATGTATAACATACAATTGTCATCAGTCAATCAGGAAGATAGGGTGATCATTAAAACCAGCACTAACAGATGCTGGAACCAAGATGGTAGAAATGAAAGTATTTAGATGTGTTCAGATTCTGGATATATTTTGAAGGTAGAGTCCTCAGGATTTTTTGAAAGAATAGATACAGAGTATGAGAGAAGAAAAGAAGTTAAGGCTGACTCCAAGGTTTTTAGCCTGAGGAACTGGAAGGATAGAGTTGCCCTCAACTGAGGCAAGGAAAGCTATAGGCAGAGCAGGTTTGCGGGAGAAGGGTGAGAATTCACATCGCTGTGACCAACAAACGTGACGCCCAGGTTTTACCCATCCAATATCCTTAGGGCACATCCTTCAGACTTTACCTCCATGCTCCTGCATATGTTGAGCACTGGGTAAGGAGCAAAGCAGAACGACATTGAGTGGAAATCCCCAGGTACCTTCCAATCTTGGACTAGTTGATTAACTTCCATGAACCCTTTTCCTTATCCATAAACTAAAACCTACATTGGTTACAGTCACTTTGGAAGACAGTTTGTTAATTTCTTACATAGTCTTAACTATAAGATCCAGCAATCATGCTCCTTGGTATTTACCCAAAAGAGTTGAAAACTTATGTCCACACAAAACCTGCCCATGAATGTTTATAGCAGCTTTACTCATAATTGTCAAAACTAAGAAGCAACCAAGATATCCTTCAGTGGTCAAATGGATAAACAAACTGTGATACATCCAGACAGTGGAATATTATTCAATGCTAAAAAGAGATGAGCTATCAAGACATGAAAAGATATGAAGGAAACCTAAATGCATTCTACTAAGTGAAAGAAGCCAATTTGAAAAGGCTACATATGATATGATTCCCACTATATGACATTCTGGAAAAGTCAAAACTATGGAGAGAGGAAAAAGATCGATGGTTGCCAGGGGTTAGCGGGGACAATGAATAGGCAGAGCACAGAGGGCAGCGAAACTACTTTGTCTGATGCTATACTGGTGGACACATGCCATTATACATTTGTTCCAGTGGCATGTGAGACACCCAGTGATCCTCAGCCTCCAACAAGTCTCCTCAGCACCACAAAGGATGGTTCCCTAGCAAGTGTAAGTAGCACTCCAGGGTGTAGCTTCCCAGGGAGTCTCCTCAAGACTAGCTTCCTCCTTCCCAGCCCCAGTCTGCCACACCTCAGAGAACTTCTCCACAATCAGGTGGCATATATCTTAACTCTTTGCCTAGGACCTATGGCTATATACAGGAGTGACTGCACACTGAGGAAGAGGAAATACCCAGGTCTTTGGGAGATCACTCTACATTGTCTCTGAATTGACTTTATATTCCTAGAGACCTAAAATGTGACTGTGCCCACAAGTCAAAGTAGGAGCTTATAGTGATCAGGTGATAGACTAAGTCTTAGCTCAAATTTGACTCACAGTGGAACTTGTTGGTGTATGGACTCACCTGTGGTCCATTTCCTCAGTTCTTGGATGTGTATTTGGAATAGATATACTTGCCCACTCTCAGAATCCCCACGTTCTCTCTCTGATCCAGTAAGAGCCATTATCGTAGGAAGAGCTAAGTAAAAGCCAAAAGAATGTCCCTTCCCTACCAAAATGCTAAACCAGAAGCAAAATCTCATCCCTGGGGGAGTTACAGTGATCCAGGCCACCCTTAAAGGATTAAAAGATGCAGGGATGGTGATATCCATCACATCTCCATTAACTCACATGTTCAGCCTGTGCAGAAGTTACACGCAGAACAAGAAAAAAAATTTTTTTAAAGAAAAGAAAAAAAAAGAAGTTGCATGGATCTTGGAGAATGGCTATGGACTACTGTAAACTTAACCAGGTGGTGACTCCAATTGTAGCCGATATCCCACACTTTTTCCATGAGCAAATCAACACAGCCCCTGGCACTTGGTATGCAGCTACTGTCCTAAGTAAGTCTTTTTTCCGTGCCAATTTGTAAGGACCACCATACGCAATTTGCTTTTACCTGGCAAGGCCATCAGTATACCTTCATAGTCTTGCCTTGGAATTATGTCAGCTTTCCTGCTCTCTGCCATAATGTTGTTTCCAGAGATCTTGACACTCTTGACACACCATGACACTCTGAAAAACATCACATTGTTCCATTACATTGATAAAATTATACTGGCTGGAGCTGATGAACTTGTAGTAGTAAGTACCTTTTTTTTTTTGGCTACACCATGCAGGTTGTGGGATCTCAGTTCCCCGACCAGGGATTGAACCCAGGCCCCGGGCCATGGTAGTGAAAGCCCAGAATCCCAACCACAGGACCACCAGGGAACTCCGAGGAAGCAGTAAGTACTTTTGGTGCCTTGCATGTTGCCTCAGAAACATGCAAACTAGAGGGAGTGAGAAAAAAAATTTTCACTTTTGCCATCTCAGTGAAGTTTCTGGAAGTTCAATAGTCTGGGTCGTGTTGAGACATCCCTTTCAAGGTGAAAGACCAGTTGCTGCACCTCTAAACAACTACCATGAATAAAGAGAACAACACTGGGGGGTATTTTTAGAATTTGGAGTCAACGCAGACCACTTTGAGTGTGTTATATTGACCCACCTACAAAGTGACGATAAGGCTGCCAGTTTTAAGAGGGAACCATGACAAGAGAAGATTCTGCAGCAAATTCAGCTCCAGTGTAAGTTGCTCTACCACTTAGATTGTATGAGCCAACAGATGCAATAATAAAGGGTTATAACACAACATGAAAGTGTTGTGGCAAATAAGAATGCTCTTTGAAAACTCCAGAACGCACCACAAGAGCATCACAGAGCAGACTTTTAGGATTTTGGAGTTAATGTATGCCCTCCTCTGTAGACACCTATTCTTCTTCTTATTATTATTATTTTGGCAATGCCCCTCGGCTTGTGTGTTCCCCAACCAGGGACTGAAGCCCAGCCACGTCAGTGAAAGCGCCAAGTCCTAACCACTGGACAGTCAGGGAACTCCCATAGATACCTACTCTCCTCTTGAGAAACAACTTCTGTATTGGTCCTCCGAAGATCCTGAAAGCCCAACTGGGGTACATCAGTCGACCGTGCAGCCCGGATTTTCCATCGTGTCCTAGGTATTTTATGACCCACCCAAACTACAAGGATAGATAGGTGCAGCAAGAATAGATTCTCAAGTGGGAATGGAGACCAACAAGATGGGAGAAGTGTCCTGCCCTGAGCTTGAAGTGTAGCCTTCCAACCCCAGTCTCTTCTCCCTGGTTCATTCGTTTTTAATTTATGCTGCAGTGAGTGTATACGTATATGTGTGTGTCTTGCTAGTTCTATAAGATAAAATGCCGAGAAACTGAATTACTGAGCCAAAAAGTATGAACATTTAAAATTTTGAATTCGTTCCAGAAAGGCTGATTTCTAATTCCATACAATAGAGATTTCAGACAGTCGTGGGCCGTCAAGTTTGGAAGAGACCATAGAAATCACACGCTTGAAAGCCTTTTGCCTTTTCGATGGTGAGCATAAGGCTCAGAGAGAGAGATGACTTTTCAGTGTCACACTATTAGGTAAACTTGGAGGGGGCAAAACACTTAAATTGTTGTACTGGGCTTTAAGGAATTGTATTTAACATAATGGTCAGATATTGAAATCTTGTCAACCCAAAGTAAAGTGGAGCCCTGAGGCAATTCTTGGGGTGACACTCTACAGTCACAGAACAGTCCTCCGTTTCAAACAAAATACTCTGTGTGCTTCAGCCATGCACGATTTTGAAGCCTGAATCACCCAGCTATTGACCAGCTGCTCCATTTAGAATCACAACCTCTAATACTTCAAAGGGATTCAGAATCCATCTGGGTCAAATTTCAACCCACAGGGGGCATCCCCTCCGAAAGACTGGACAACCATCAAGCCTCTATTGAAACATTATTGAACAGCTCCTAAATTCTCTAGGTCTGACAAATCCAAACAGGTACTCCGGGTGGTGCAGCCTGTCCTCTGCTCTTTTCTACCCTTTGAAACCCCCCAGGACTGCATGAGCAGACATAGTTCCAGGTGGGAGTTTCAACTTTCAGTTCGTAAGTTCAAGTTGCCACCTACAGACCAATGGTGTTGGAAACCAGTGTCAGCCCTGCATCACGAACACTGAGGAACCTCGGCTCTACTTGTGCTTCACGGAGGGAAATGGGACTCAAATGGAAGACAAACAGGAAGACATCTGACAGATGACTTGGAATCTGGTCAACCCCGGCAGGAACGCTGGAGCCTGGCTGGGTAGGAATGAGTCTCATCGTCTGAGATCTGAGTCAGCTGCACCTGGTTCATGGTACCAGACACAGCGTTCTGAGCTGTGCTCTGCCTTCATTGTATTCTGCATCTGTGGAAGGGAACGGCTCAGAAGGGCTGCACTGCTGCCCAGGGACGTCTTCATCAGAAGGTGGAAATTTGGGCTGCCTCTCCCCCCTCCTCAGTCTCTCTCCCCCTCGGATGCCTAAGCGCTCCTGTCAAAATACACCACTTCTCAAACTGCCACCCCCTTGTATCCCAGCTGAGTCTTCTGAACGCCTCCCTGTGATTTAAGGTTGTTACAGCCAGCCTTGAGGAACTGTATGCTGAGAAATGTGTCAGGAGTAGGAAGGAGAGAGGGTGGGGAGGGGGAGGGAGAGAGAGAGAGAGCAAGAGGGAGAGAAAGAGGGAGGGAGGGAGGGAGGAAGATGACATTCATTAGCCAAAAATGCTCATTTTCATTTATGTCCCCTGTTACTTGACCATCATGAGACAGTGAAATTTGGCTTCTAAGCTTAACTGTATGTTCTATTTTTTTTAAAAAAAGCTAGAGAGATGTTTTCTTACATTTGCTACATCTGTGAGGCTGATACGTTCTGCAAGAGTTTGATAGACACAGGAAGCAACCCTCTGTGATGCTGGGTACCCTGGAATAAGACTCAGGAGTTCTGGGCTGTCCTCCTGGCTGTGCCCACACATAGCAGTGTCACCATGAGTCACGCATCTTTCTCCTTGGGACACAGTTTCCTCATCTATAGAAACAAAGTCGTGACCTCCAATGTTCTATGGCAAGTGTTAAGTCTCACGGTCATGGCTGCCGGGGAATAAAAATCTATATTCCTATAACTTAGAAAAGTTACATTAAAGCCCCTTTCTTCCTGGTTTGCAGAAACTTAATGTAGTCACTTTGAGTTTTAAAACTAGGTCACTTGGAGATTTTTGAAACATTCTCTCCTACCCCCTTCATTGCTTCCCCAGATGGCAACTGAGGTAAGGGACGCATACCCTGAGTTTCAGGAGCCGTTGTTTGCATCTGCTTCTCCCTCTTGATCTGTCTCACACCTGTTCTAGCATCTTTGGAAATGTAGTCTGTCTCATCCAGCCCTTAGATGTGACCTCTTCCACTGCTGAGTCATTGGCTTCTGTCCTCACTGCTCCCACTGAAGTGCCCGTCACGGCCTCCGGGCTTCATATACACGTGCGTCACCTCAAGCCCCAGGCTTCTTTGCGTCCACAGTTCTCTCTCTTTTGGTCTTTCTTGGCTAACTTCCTGAGTGCTTCTGACGCCCAAGTGGGTATCCAGGTGATGCACTGCTGCTCTGGAATTCTCCATCTTAGGAAAAGCATATATCTAACGTTGCTCCACCTTCAGGACTCAGATGGAAGCGGGTAGATGCAAAGACAGCCCTTTGTAATCTCTACTGATTCTCCTCTAAACTTTCCTCTCCATTCTCTCACTTAGAATTCTGAAGGGGATTCAAAGAAAAATTGATTACGCTAGATAGCATCCCCCTTCATAACTTTTTGGTTTTACATTGGAATGGTAACTTTGATCTTAGAAGTCAAGAATTCACCACCTTAGTCTCAGATTTTGAAACTAACTCACCTCAGTGTCTTATCCCCCAAAGTGGGTAACTCATCTTTGGCTGTCTATAATGGGACAAGGACAGACCTTGGGGAACAAAGGAACAGATTTAAAAAGTAGGACATAGGGCTTCCCTGGTGGCGCAGTGGTTGAGAGTCCGCCTGCCGATGCAGGGGACACGGGTTTGTGCCCCGGTCCAGGAAGATCCCACATGCCATGGAGCGGCTGGGCCCGTGAGCCATGGCCGCTGAGCCTGCGCTTCTGGAGCCTGTGCTCCGCAACCGGAGAGGCCACAACAGTGAGAGGCCCGCGTACCGCAAAAAACAAAACAAAGAACAAAACAAAACAGCACAGTCTCTCTCACAAAGATGGAAGAGGTGACAAGATCAGTGAGAAGAATGAGGCAGGAATTAGAGTGAGATAGAAATGAGAATGGAGAAAAAGAGGAAATTACAAGTGGAAGAAAAAACTCCATTTGCTGGATCCAAGAGAGAAATTCAAGGAGTAGGGATAGCTGTCAAACAGAAAAGAGCCAGATAGTAATGAGAGGAGAGAAAAGGAATAAAGATGAACAGAAGGGGCACAGTGGCTGTCTGGGGTAGGAACACCCCAAAATGGTCACTTTCCAGAAAAAGAAACTGAGGCACAAGGCAGCCACACACCCCTCTGGCAGTGAGAGCTGCAAAGACCTGGAAGGTATCACTTCACGCCGGTGAATGTTCTCATTCCAGGTGCGGGGAGCTGCTGATCGGGAAGCAGCTTCCTTTCGGGAAGCGCTTCGGAATCTTCCCGCTGACTGTCCACAGCGGCAGTCAGCCAGGCCCGGCCAGTGGAGGGAAGAAAGCACACATCACGTATCACAGCATGTTCTCCTCTCTTTTGTTTTATTTAAATCCCTATAGGAACAGGAGGCAGATAACCTTTCAATAATCTGAAATCCCAATAAAAAGCAACTCACCCTGAAAAGCACACAGTGTTTGGGAAGGCTTTGGTATTTAGTAGACTTTAAAGATTTTCATCAGTTCTCCAATTTCTCTGTGTGCTTTGGAGGCCATGAGAGGACTAATATTAGCTGCATAAAAGGTCACTAACCCAAGAGTTGTTTTTAGCCAGATAAATTTGCCATAGCAGGGTGGAAAGCTCTGGATAGATATTCAACTGCTGACAATGTTCTAGAGCAGGTGCAACTTATCGTTTCTCACACGCCCAGGCAGGGAGCTCTCTTCCTCTACACTTGCTTGAAAATGTTTCTCTTCTCTGTTTTTACTCTTTTTTTATATTCTCACTTTCATTTTCTCGGTCATTTACTTCCAGCTTCATCTGGCTTTGCAACCATGAACAAACCACTTAAGTATTGCTTTGCTAGTTCTTAAACTTGAGTGTGCCTCAGAATTATCCCGGGGGGCTGTGGAAGCACTGATTGCTGGGCTCCATCCCCAGAGTTTCTGATGCAGGTGGTCTGGGGTGGAAACTGAGAATTTGCATTTCGAGCATGTTCCCAGGTGATGCTGCTGCTACAGGGACCAGGCTAGAAAGAAGTACTTGCTTAGACGAAGCTCTGCCTTAGCCATTGTCACTCTGCACTTTTGTGTCATTGTGATACCAAGGACAGCTTCATCGTCAATGTTGCAGGACTCCATTCAAGACCCAAAGGCGTACCAATGAAGATTTTAAGGGGGACTGTGGAAATCAGGCTGAGGGCTGGGCAACACCAGAGGGCACCAAGTCTTGAGCATCTGGTCCCAAGTGGTCCCAGAGGCACTTGAACCTTTCCTCACTCCTCAAGTGGGTGTGGGTTCCATGTTTCCCTGGGTATGTGATATCTCTGAGCTGACCCCCATGGTCGCCTTTGATCAGAGGTCCTGGAACATCCAGAGCAGCCTGGAGCTGAGCAGTTCCCCAAGCCGTCCTCTCACCAGGAGCACCAGTGCCCTCCACGACGTCTCGTCTCCGTCACCAAGAATGGAGGTCCAGCCAGCATCATCCCTCAGCTCGGGTGGGGGTGGAGGTGGGGAGGGCACATCCGGGCATTTGTCTGATGCAATGGGTATTAAAAGATGCAGGAACTTTGAGGTCAAGTCAGACAGGCAGTCCTCATATTAACGATTGAAAACAAAAAATGAAACATTAGTTTCATTTCAACTTCCTCAGGAAGAAGGCAGTGGAAATCACTAAAAAGACATAAGCTGCGTTCAGTTGGAAAATATCGGATATATTAGGTTAGAAATCATAGATATATTTCCAAAAGGATTAAGTAGAAACCTTATTTTGGTCCTCACGACAATCAAAATTTCCCAGTAGGCTGGAAACCATGAATCCTCTGATGCTTCTAATTCACAGTTCAAGTCTGCAGTTTTTCTAGGAAGCTTCTGGTGAGTTTCAAAAGGCAATGGAGCCCTGCCCTGTTCCCCCAGGTGCTGCCCTCTCGTGGCCACCTGAACACCTGCAACTAAGGCTTTCTCTTGGATTCTGCACGTCTATTTCTTCAAATCAAAGCAAGCAGAGCCCAGGAATTGCCTTCTCCCACCAAAGGGAGGAAAGATGATGAAAGTCTGCCATGACACAGATCCACAGGTCTGAAACTGTTGCTGTGCTCGTTTCATAATGTTTTGCGAGCAGAGGAGGTAAGAGAAATCATCGAGGCAGGTAATAGTGATTTTTCTAGGCTATGTTAAGAGAAAATTTGGAAGGTAAGAAAGAAAACATGTTTACGTACATGAATATATATGTATGTTATATCATATATCTATGTTGTATGCATATGAGTATCTGAATATATCTTACCATGTCCTTCATTTTTGCAAATTATAAATTCCTGCTCAGTAGCTGTTGTGTTGGGCTTTATCACAAAGACCCTCTGTTAGGCAGGATATGTTTATGACCAGAGTCATTTATTGCTTTAATTTGCATATTATTTAGAGCAGTGATTCTCAAAATGTGATCTTGGTACCCTCCCATCACCCCACAACCCAGAGTTCCCGGGAGCCTTCCAGGGGATCCACAAGGTCAAAACTATTTGCATAATACTACTAAGACATTATGTCCTTTTTTATCCTCCCATTCACTCATGAGTATACGCTGGAGTTTTCCAGAATCTACACGATGTGTGATATTGCAATAGACTGAAAGTAGTAGACGATAGAAGAAGCAGATATATCTTCCATTAAAATGGACATTACAGAGATTTGCAAAACTATGACACAATGGCATTCTTCTCACTAATTCTTGGTTTTGAAAATATAGGTACTTTTTCATAAAAATATGTTATGTTAGCATGTAATAAATTTATTGTTGTATTTAAATAAATTAATATTAAATATTTTCAGTTTTAGTTTCTAATACAGTAATATCAATAGCTATAACCCTCATAATAAACAAAGGCTCTATGGGACGCCAGATAATTCTGAAGGTGTTAGGAGGTCATGAGATCAAAAGTTTAAGAGCCACTGGCATAGAGGAGCTGTGGGACTGTGGGGTTATTCCCGAATCTCAGTTTGCACACGTGTCCTGGGCACTGATTTAATATTCGAGGAGAGATTTGGAAGGCAGAAGTGAGATAAACACAAAAACTCTGCTGCTTCTGTAGTATCTGCTGGAAAACCTCTTGGACCTGCTTGGTTCTCTGTGGCAGCTTCCTGGCCATGGCTTTTCATAGGTGGTTCCTCAGGACCAGATAACTAAGAAGAAGAGGTTGATTCTGAAACAAGGCAGAAGACTGATGTGGTATTATAGCCCCAGTCAGGGGTAGCCCTGAAGGACAAAAAAAAAATCCTTGCAATGAGCAGAACTTCAACTTCCTTAAAGGAGAGATGGTCAGAGATAGGGTTCTTCACTAATTCCTGGGCAGCAACTGACCATCTGGCTGGATGATTGGAAGATTGGAAGCAGCGAGACTAGAGGAAGTATCGACACCGTGTGTGGGAAAGTTACATGTAAAATCCTCGCAGAATGAGCCCCACGTGTGACAATAATTATATCCCATGTGACTGTCACCAAAGAGCACCACTGCATATGAGGTCCTTAATCATCAGGAGAGCAAAGATGTCTGGCACATTGGATGTCAGCCAGTCTCTCCCCGTGCAGCCAACAGGTCACCTTGTTGATGAGCTTTTTCAGGAGCAAACACTGAGTTTCTGGAGAAAGAGGTGGAAGCAAGCGAGGCATTGAGATTTTGCAGCTCCTGTTGCTCTGGTAACAGCATCGTCGGGGGAGGTGCCCGGCGGCGGAAGCCTCCTGATGCTAGCGCTTTCCTTCTTC
Organism: Phocoena phocoena; assembly: GCF_963924675.1. NCBI lineage: Eukaryota > Metazoa > Chordata > Mammalia > Artiodactyla > Phocoenidae > Phocoena > Phocoena phocoena. The sequence continues at coordinate 15,983,838 of NC_089231.1, forward strand.
TCATCCCTGTCAACGTGGTGGGTGCTGATTCAACATCCTTTACCCCTAGGACCACGTTTTGGAACATCCCGCCCCTTAGTGTCAATATCAGTGTTTCTGAAAGTGTGGTCATCAGAATCACGTGCTTTATGCTTGCAAACAAGCAGGAATCAGGAACCTGATTTTTATCAAAATCCCCAGGTAATTCTTACCTTCACTAAACTTTGTGACAATGTAGCCTTGAACAAAGGAAAGCATTTGAGGTCTCTCTCTCTCTCTTAACTACATTCTGCCTTCTTAGTTCTGTTTTCCAGTCTTAGAACTTCCTCTTCCCTAGTAACTGGCCCCAGGAATAATCTCTTCTTAGGGGCAGGAGCCCCCCAGCAGCAAGGTGGAGCCTTACACTTCAGGAGAACCATCTGCCAGGTTGGCGTAGCCTCAATGTTCCCGTGAGAGATATTCCCATCCAGGAACAGAGTGGGTTGAGCCCTAAAGCACCCTCTTTGCCATCGCAGGAACCAGCATCATGACACGGAAGTCAGGCAGCTGGGAAAAAAATGCTGGAGATCTCTGCTAACCAGCCACTCCTCTCTGAGACGGGGCTGAGATTCAGGCCATGCTCAAAGGAGACACAACCCCTAGATTCCCAGCTGGGACGGCGCAGTCTGGGGAGAGAGGAGCTCTCCCTGCAAATCCATTGCAAAGTGCAGAAAGCGTTCTCCTGTTCCCTCCAGTGTATAGCTTTCTGCAGCCACTCAGGCAGACACTGCTACTCGCATTCCCATTGTGTCCCTCTGCCACCAGCTCCCCACCTACTCCTTGATGAAGTCCTGATGATACTTACTTAAACCTAGACACTCTCAACCTTCTTATCCTCTTCGGCAGGGTCATTGCAACCTGCCTCATTTCTCTGTACCGAATAGTAACTGACAAATCAAATGTCTGGAGCTGGGAATGGTTACTTCCCCAACCGAACGTCTACAGGTCAGACCACGCTGGAACACAATATATTGGATCCTTAACATGTGATGATTGGCTAAATAGTGTTTTTCTAACACTCCCAACAGGCACTGAAGGGTAGATCTAGACAGTTAACAGGCTCCTGACCCTTATAAGACAGACCCTTATAAAATCCCTCCTAGGACTTTTATTTATTTGTTTATTTATTCATTCATTCATTCATTTTATTTATTTACTTTTGGCTGCGTTGGGTCTTCGTTGCTGCACGCGGGCTTTCTCTAGTTGCGGCGAGCGGAGGCTACTCTTCGTTGCGGTGCGCGGGCTTCTCATTGCCGTGGCTTCTCTTGTTGCAGAGCACGGGCTCTAGGTGCACGGGCTTCAGTAGTTGTGGCACGTGGCCTCAGTAGCTGTGGCTCGCGGGCTCTAGAGCGCAGGCTCAGTAGTTGTGACGCTCGGGCTTAGTTGCTCCGCGGCATGTGGGGTCTTCCTGTTCCAGGGCTCGAACCCGTGTCCCCTGCATTGGCAGGAGGATTCTTAACCACTGCACCACCGGGGAAGCCCCCTCCTAGGATTTTATAAAGTGAGATCATGGGGTGTGATCGCCCTTCCAGTGCAGACCTAGTTAGAATAAAAGACACTCCTTCACTGGACTTGGTTGATTGCTCATGTCGGACACCGATTTGCTGTGCGTCCTGAAGCACATTTGCCTCAGGTTCAGTCTCTGTAAGATAAGACATTTCCTAGGATGGGGCTCCTCCGTATCTGAGAAGGCTCTCTGAGGCCATGAGCCTCATTTGATGCCAGAGGAAGAATTACCAGCTGTCTAGTCACAAGTGCATCCCATGCCCAGTGCAGATCTGGAAACCACAGGGTGCTAACCTCTTCAAGGGTCCTCTGCGTTTTCTGGCCCAGAGCTGTGAAGACCCTGAGCATGTCTGCAGAACCGGGAGGGAGCGAGGGGCCTCCTGGGGGGATGCGGGGAGACTGAGCAAAGCTATGGAGGAGGCAGCACGTTCAGAGGAGCCCTGGCTTCCCAGGTCTCATGGTAAGACCCTCCCTTAAGCTTCCTTGGTCCTCTTTCTCCTTCAAGTGTTGAGAAAACACAAAACTCCTCTTAAAATCCTCAAGGACTACAAACGTGCTAAATCATTCCCACCTTCAAAGCCCATCTCACACTGCCGCAGACAAACTTCTGGAGAGAATTTTTCATAAACCCCCCGAGAGATTAACTCTACCCATCTGAAAGCCACCAGAACACTGTGGCCACAAGGGTGGGCTCCGGACTCACATCCGGTCCCCCCACCTGGCTGTGGCCTCGGGTATGCGACGTATCTCCATGGCCCAGTGTCTCCAATGTGCAAATGAGGATGAGAGCGGTACTTATCTCAGAGTCTGTGTTGGTATTAAATCAGCCTTGGTTTCTGTCAAGTGCTGAGAACAGTACTTGGCATGTCATGAGCCCTCAACAAATACTGCTTACTATTGGTTTTCAAATCCCAGTTTAAGGCTAGTTTCCCAGAAATTCTATCTCCAGCCTCCCACTTAGGATCAGGCTTTCAGAGTTCTCAGGTCATTGTCATTAGGTACCTGGGGTGTGGTTTATTATCACCCTCACCGCAGGACACTGTAAGAGCAAGGAGAGCAGAAATTGCACCCGTGCTTGTCAACGGTGTACCCCTGGTACTTCACTCAGTGCCTGGCACGGAGCAGGCGCTAATAAACACTCGATGAATGTCCAGAGGAGTGGGTGAATGAATGCCCGCCTGTGTCCGTGAACAAATGGAGGCTGCTGCACGGGGCCGGCGTCCCCAAATCCCTTCATGAACTCACAATGGCAGAGACCTTTGGCCAAAGGACGTCCAGGGCTTGAAAGGCTGAGGATGGTTCCCGAGGAAAACCTTTAAAGGACCCTCTTCAGGCACAAGAAAGCTCACTTTGAATCAAAGACTGTTCATGTCTTGGAGAAGCTGCTATTCACTCATGAATGTCATAAATCCAGACTCTATGATGTAGAACCAGTCCTACCACTTATTGAGTCCAGTGGTTCAAAACCACCATTCGTAGGATTTCCCTGGTGGTCTAGTGGTTAAGACTCCGCGCTTCCACTGCAGGGGGTGCGGGTTCGATCCCTGGCCGGGGAGCTAAGATCCCGCATGCCACACGGCGAGGCAAAAAAGCAAAACAAAACAAAACAAAACACCATTACTCATTAGAAAGCCTCAGGAAGTTTTGAGGAAAGTCCAGATTACTGAGTCCCACCCAGGCTGTCAATCTCCAGGAATTTATCCTGTATTTTTTTTTTTTTTTGCGGTACGCAGGCCTCTCACTGCTGTGGCCTCTCCCGTTGCGGAGCACAGGCTCCGGACGCGCAGGCTCAGCGGCCATGGCTCACGGGCCCAGCCGCTCCGCGGCATGTGGGATCTTCCCGGACCGGGGCACGAACCCGTGTCCCCTGCATCGGCAGGTCGACTCTCAACCACTGCGCCACCAGGGAAGCCCTATCCTGTATTTTTTGAAAGCACCTCGGGTGACTGCTGCAAGCGGCCTACACAGACCAGCATCTGAGAACCATGCATCTTGTCAAATTCCATCATTTTTCAGAGAAAGAAACAGAGGCATGCTGACACCACATCAGGATGGAGAGCACGATTTTTTTAATGAACAACGAAGTGAACCGATAACTTGTTTGGGACCAGAAAATATGATACATGCTGTGCCTTTCCAGAAACAGCACATAATACATTTTAGGGCTCATTAGCATGGCAGTAAGGCCTGATTAAAGAGCTCTGGCAGCACCGCCTCCCCTCCTACTGTGATTAGAGCAAATATTAGGTTGTTTGGCAGATTCGGTCAAGTTCCCTCCTGTGTAGATTTAACGCACTTGGCTTGGGCATATTTACCAAGTTCAACACAGAATGACCCAGTGTTACTTGTCTAAGTGCTGACAGCCCCAGACACGACCTCAGTCCTCCCCACACAGGAGCTTTGAATGTGAGGGTCCTGGTTTGTGTGAACCCAGCAATCATCACTGTTGTTCTCTAACTCAGAGTTTCTCAACCTGGGCACTACGGACATTTTTTTATTGGATATTTCTGTGATTGGGGTTGGGAGGTGGCCATCCTGTGCATTGTAGGATGTTTAACAGCATCCATGGCTTCTACCCACTAAAAACAACACAGATGTCTGCAGACATTGCCCAGTCTTCCCTGGAGAGACAAAACGACCACCCTCCCCTATCGAGAACTGCTCTAACCTTACAAATCCACCTTACAAAGAGCTCAAAGAACCCGCAGCAGCATGAGATCAGGAACTTACACGGAAGCTTTTCTCCCCCCATGGAAAAAATACAAAAGAACATTTCTATGGATTTCATGAACAAGATCCGAAAAGTGCAAGCTGAAAGGAAAGGATTGATAATTTTGCCTGCATTAAAAGGTAAAGCATTCATATCCTATACGAAGTTTCCACAGCCTGGGAGAACGTATTTGCAGCACAGTCGATAAAGGATTAGTCTTCAGAATACATAAAGGACGTCTCAGAATCAATAATAAAAAGACAAACACCCGGGCTTCCCTGTTGGCGCAGCGGTTGAGAGTCCGCCTGCCGATGCACGGGACACGGGTTCGTGCCCCGGTCCGGGAAGATCCCACATGCCGCGGAGCGGCTGGGCCCGTGAGCCATGGCCGCTGAGCCTGTGCGTCCGGAGCCTGTGCTCCGCAACGGGAGAGGCCACAGCAGTGAGAGGCCTGCGTACCGAAAAAAAAAAAAAAAAAAGACAAACACCCAATAGCAGAATAGGAAAAGGATAGTCAGGCAGCCTGAGAAGGGGAAACTCTAAATGGCCAAAACACACATGGAAAATGCTCAAGCCCATTGGTAGACAGGGTCATGCAAAATGAAGTGATGAGATGCTACTTTAGACTCATCTGGGATTTAACAGTAACTTAACAGGTCAATAGTACCAAGTGTTGGGGAGGATCTCTGAGTCACAGTATCTATCCCCAATCACCACTAGTGAAGGTGTAAATTTGGAAAATCACTTTAGGAAACTGTGTATCATTATCAGGTAAGGTTGAGTATACATACACCCTATAACTCTGCAATGACCCTCCTGACTATATACCCTGGAAAACGAATGTATGTCCATGAGGAAACACATACAAGGAGTTGGTTACAAACACGTTTGCAATAACAAGAAACTGAAAACAAACCAATATCTACCTACCAACTGATGAACTGATAAACATTTAAGGCACACATGCACACAATAGAACACCGTTCGCATTCAAAGTGAATGGGCTAGCTAGGTGTTTAAAGGGGAAAATCATATTTCAAAAGGATATTACGGTATGGATCAAATTATATAGTGTTTAAAAACAAAGTACTATATACCATTGATAGACACATGCATGTTATTAGTAAAAATATAAAAATGTGGGGACTTCCCTGGTGGTCCAGTGGTTAAGACTTTGCCTTCCAATGCAGGGGGTGTGTGTTCGATCCCTGGCCGGGGAGCTAAGATCCCACATGCCTCATGACCAAAGAACCAAAACTTAAAACAGACACAGTATTGTAACAAAATTCAAAAAAGACTTTAAAAATGTTCCGTATCAAAAAAAAAATCTAAAAAAAAAAATGTGGATGAAACTTGGATGAGAAGGGAGAAGCAAATGGGATGCAGGGAGACCTATCATTGTGCTCACAATGTTTTATTTTTTAAACAAAAAGAAACACATCCAAAGGAAAAGTGGCAAAATGTTAACCTACGTTTATTAGGCATGATGGCTATGTGGGGTACCCATTGTTTCATTTTTTAGCTTGTTTGAATATTTGGAATATTTTATATTTAAAAAAAATAAACATTTAAAAATAAATACATCTGGAAAAAACAAAACTACAGAAATGAGCAGTGGATAGTTGCTAAGGGCTGGGGGTGGGAACAGAGGCTGACTATAAAAGGACTCCAGAAATTTTGAGGGGTGATGGAATTCTTCTATATCTTGCTTTTGCTGGTGATTACATAACTGTATGCATTTGTCAGAACTCACAGAAACATATACTTTTATGCTTGAATTTTACTCTATGCAAATTATATCTTAATTTTAAAAAAAGAAAAATGAGAAAATAGTACCTAATAGTGACAGGAACAACTCTAAGTAACACCGTACTCTCACAGGAGTAACAGAGGTGAGGACAGAAAGGACTGTCTGCTTGAAGCTCCACCCTCCTCCATACTCAGGGAAGACAATCCTTCCTAGAAATCTCCAGCACACTTCTCCTTACACCTCATTGGTCAGAGCTGAGTCACAGGACCACACTTGGCCCAACCATCGGCAAAGGCACACGGGAAGATGAAATTGTCTTATACTAAATATGAAACTTTCCCTCTGTCTGGGCACATTGATACTAGAACAACTTCAGAGTTTGTTTTGCAAGAGAGGAGGGGACACGAATGTGGGTAGGTTACCAAAAGTGGCTGCCTCTCAGCCTATATCAGCACAGCGTTGATTTAAATTCCACTGGGGGTCAAGGGACTAAAGTTATAAAGGCTTCTCACCCCTTCAAATGCCCTGGGGCTTCTCAACTTTGAGCTTCCCTGGAAGGGGTCTGGTCGGGTCATTTGGGGGGAAGATTCCTATAAAATCGAACATATCTGAAACCTCGTTGAGAGAGCCTGCCTATCTGTAAAAGAAGCCTCCTGAAAAAGAAACTCATCTAAAGGAAGAAAGGGTTGATTCCATCACTGTGTCAACTGACACTTCTTTAACACCAACTGTGTGCCAGTCATGGTGGTGAGGTAGAGATGTACTGGTGAACAGGACAAATGTAAAGAGGAAGTGATTGCCACACAGGTCGCCTCCATACCAGTGGCCATAGACTTAGGGCATCCAAGGGAGACAGACGTATATTAGAAAGAGGGAAGCTGCAAGAGCGGTTTCTATAAAAACATGATGAGCGCCCAGCAGCCCTGCGTCAAAGCCTGAATGAGAAAGCACAGATGGCTCAAGTCGGGGCACAGGGATTTATCTGCGTGTGGCATTTGTGGAGATCGTTTGTGCTCGGAATGGACACGGTGGCCCTGAGCACCGAGGCAACTCAGCCCACATCCTACACAGAGAAGTCACGGGAGGAGGCGGCATGCTTTGGAGAGTGGCGTGGGGACATCAGCAGGTGCAGGAGGCTCTGGCCACCGTCTGCAGCTCTCAGCAGCAGCTCTGATGGCAGGGAGGGGAGGGGTGGTGCAGCTGAGGAGAGTCCGCTCATTAAAAAAGGAAATAGCAGAGCCCAGGTGTTCTCAAAACGAGCAGGACGTCCCTGGACTCTCCCGAAACCAGTCAGGAGGAATTTAAGGAGGGCTGAGTTCCTTTAGATCTGCTGGGGGTGATCCTATGCTGTTGATGTGACCTATTTTTATCCACAGGTAGGTAGGTGGGGATGAAACACGGATTTCAGAATTTAGGAGGAATGAGAGGAGACACCCATCAATTGACACTATACTCCCATCCTGCTGCCTCTATAAACTTGTTTGACTTTGTTATTATACACACTTCAAACATACAGAAAAATAGAGAAAATAGTGTAATGAGGTCCCATGTACCCATCACCAGCTTCAAAAACTATCACTAAATGGCCAATCTTGTTTCATCTATCCCACTTCTTCCCGATATTATTTTGAGATAAATACTACATTTTATATCATTTTGTCCATAAATATTTCAGTAGGCATCTAACAGATAAACACTCTAAAAACACGTAACCACAATACCACTATCACATTAAAAGATTAATAAGTCCTTAATATCATTAAATACCCAGGCAGGGCTTAAATTTCCAGTGGTCCCATAAATGTCATACGCTTTTTTACAGTTTGTTATAGAATCCAAATAAGGTCCACACATTCTATAAATCTTAAACTTCTAGGGAATTCTGGGTTGAAACAAGAGCCAGAACAAAACTGGACTTCTTTATCCCTACTTTATGTTTTGTGAAATTGCAACCGTGGGGAGAGTATTGTTTTCTTATTAAAAAAACGTTCAAAGGCTTTGTTGGTAATTGTTGGAAAGCTGTTTCCAAGGGCCCCGGGTTTCCTGCCTCATAACTAGAAGCACTTGGCAATTGGACTGCCGAGCACTGTTGGCAGGCGAGTCATTTCCCACCGGGGTCCATCGGGATCGCGGTGTTCCTTCTGTAAATGTCACCCACCATCAGCTTCTCCTCTGAGGCCTAATTAATTAAGTCAGAGGGTGCAGGTGCCGAATCGGCCACCAGGGGGCTCCCGAGGAACCCAATGAACTTCACAGTCGCCCAAAAAGCCAACTTGGTGCGCGTTTTATTACAGACTGAACACACCCGGGTGGGACTTGGCTTCTCACTCAGGTCAGATTCTGCCAGCAGAGCAGATCAGACCTCGGGGAGATGTGGCTCGTTCCCCAAGGCCGCCTGGAAAAGGATAAGATTAGCTGTCAACTGCCCTGTCAAAGGATGTGGGGTTTGCAGCCCTCCTCACCCCAGTGGTCTTCCTTGCAAATCCACTTGAAGGCAAAGAGAGCCTATACAGGGTATCCCTGGTGGCGCAGTGGTTGAGAGTCCGCCTGCCGTTGCAGGGGACGCGGGTTCGTTCCCCGGTTCGGGAAGATCCCACATGCCGCGGAGCTGGCCGCTGGGCCTGCGCGTCCGGAGCCTGTGCTCCGCAACGGGAGAGGCCACAGCAATGAGAGGCCCGCGTACGGCAAAAAAAAAAAAAAAAAGAGAGAGAGAGAGAGAGAGAGAGCTTATACAGATGGGGAGCGTTCTGTGCCAATAAGCTCCTGGTAACCCCATGGTTGTTAATAAATCCTTTGATTATTAAGTACACAAAAGGCGTTATTATAAGTGATGTTAGACATATGTAAGTAGGGATGGTCAACATGAAATTACACACACACACACACACCCCAAAAAAGAAGAAATTACACACCCAGGAAGGAACACAAGCCTGAGAACTGGGACATCCATGGTCTCCACTTGGCCTTACAAGTCTCTCCCATCTCTCTACCTCTTTGCTGGAAACTGAGGGGATAGAAGCCACTTACTAGGGTCTCTTCCTTCTCTGTTAGAGGTTGTGTTGAGGGACTGTGTTCATTTGCTAGGGCTCCTGTAACAGAGCACCACAAACTGGCTGGTTCAAAACAACAGAAATGTATCATCTCATTGTCCTGGAGGCTGGAAGTCCTAAATTAAGGTGTCACCAGGGCCATGCTCTCTCTGAGGGTTCTAGGGGAGAATCCTTCCTTGCCTCTTCCAGCTTCTGTGTCTGACGGCAATCCTTGGTATTCTTTGGCTTGCCAATGGCCATCTTCTCCCTGTGTCTTCACATCATCTTCCCTCTGTACACGTCTGTCTCTGTGCCCAGATTTCCCCTTTTAATAAGGACACCAGTCATACTGGATTAGGGCCACCCACTCCCCAACCTCCATGATCTCATTTTAACTTGACTACCTTATTTCCAAATAAGGTCACTTTCTAAGGTACCAGGGGTTTAGGACTTCATATCTTTTTCAGGGGACACAATTCACCTCATAACATAGACCATCTCGGGAATTCCCCGGCAGTCCAGTAGTTAGGACTCAACGCTTTCACTGCCGTGGCCTGAGTTCAATCCCTGGTCAGGGAACTAAGCCGTGCAGCGTGGCCAAAAATCAAAACACAACAAAAGCAAAAACAAACAAAAAACCAAAAATAGACCACCTTGTAAAATGAACAAGGTTTGAAACACCTATAATGACAAGCCCATGAATTGTGCACACTAGGGGGTCATACCATCCAGGATAAAGTTACGAGTCTACAAAGGTATCATAATAACACAAAAACAATTATAATGTACAAAACGACATACTGTGATTTTACCAAGAAAAGTGAGCATTAAAACCTGAAGTATATTAAATTCACTACACTTGATGTTCTCCTATGATCACTGATATAGAAAATACATGCAGTATGAGACCCCCAAAATACAGATTTTTTGGCTAAAAAGTTACATTGGAGGGCAATTATTGTGCTACTAAACAGATTAACACAGAGCTCTTTTATATAGAAAACACTCGGAACTGTTTTATATATTAAAGAACTTGTATACCTTAAACATTCACAAAAATCAGACTCACACCGCTTTTTGCGAACACAAGCATTCGTTACATAAACAAGATCACACTTGCCTTTACTCATCAGCACCCACAAAGGGCCATCCACTCTTTCGGGTTTTACAGGAAGCTCACGGCCCTGCAGGCACTGATCCCAGCAGGCACCGCTTCAGTTCCTGACATGGTTTCTCAATGAACAGCGTCAGGGCCAGCCCAGTGATGAAGGTCAGCAAACAGTGTCCAGAGAAAAGACAGAGCTAGAGAGAAAGAGGGGCAGAGTGAACACAGTCTTACTACAAGATTCCTATTGCATTTGGAATAAGTGTACCATCCCGGGTATATGAAACAGATCTGTAAGACAAACAGCCCTAAACATTAAAAATAAAGAGAAGAAAAGAAATATTATCATGTGCTGAAGCCCTCCCTTCAATAAAACAAAGAACAATAGGCTTTTGACAAACAAACAAACAAACAGAAAATAAGGTTCTAATGAAGCCAATAGTTTGCATTGTTCCGGGGAGAGCAAATTGTGTTGCTACAAGATGCTGAGAGCTGGGGCTGCCTCACCATGTTGATGTCGGTGTAGTGAATAAGTGTCTCCTGAATCCCATTGTAGAGGATGATGAAGATGGGTGCGCCAAGTAGCAAGCGTAGCTCATGCTGGCCAGGAAGCTCCAGCTATTCCAGGAAAGCAGTCGGTGCACCAGACCTGGAGGGAATAGGCACCCATTCATGGAGCTTCGAGCCCCTCCCTGGGCCTGGGAAGATGCTGTGTCATCACTGCTCCCTCTGGGTTCTGCCCCTAAGGCTGTGAACTTTCTACTAAGAAGGTCTTTTTCATTATAATTTTTAAGGGCACGTACTGAAACAAACAAAAACAAAAAAAACCCAACTTCCCATTGCAGCAATATGAAAGTAATAATAAGGGATGCTAACATTGAGTTTACGGCCAGTTTAATCCTTAGTGGGTTTCAACCTCTGAGCACAAAACATTCCACATATAAAACAAGGTGCAAAGTCCCTTTGCTAACCTGGGTTCTGATTCAAGGCGCATAACACGAGCTGCTGGGCCTTGGGACGAGGCTGTTAACATTGTCTGGCCTCAGACCCTTTGCCTTCTGTAACTTGGTATGTCTTGTACACCTGGGTGTCCCATATGAGACCTACAAGCCACTCATGGCTATTTAATTTAAATGAATGAAAACTTAAAACAATGAGAAATCCCTCTCTGAATAAGACCTATGGCTTTCTGCAGTGGGCTGGATAGTGGCTTTGTCCACCTGGAACCTCAGAACTGGAAATAAGGGTCTTTGCAGATGTAATTAAGGTAAGTAATGGGTGGTGAGATCATCCTAGATTAGGGTGGGCCCTAAATCCAAAGTGTCCTTGTGACAGACAGAAAAGGAGACACAGACACAGAGGAGAGACACAGGGAGATGGCCATGTGAAGATGGAGACAGAGATTGGAGTGATGCACCCACAAGCCAAGGCATGCTGAGGACATAGGAGAGGGTGGAAGAGATTCCCCCTCAGAGCTTCCAGAAGGACCTTGCCAACACCTTGGTTTTGAATTTCTAGCCTCCAGAACTGTGAGAGAATCAATTTCTGTTGTTTCAAGCCACAAAAAAAAAAAAAGAAAGAAAGAAAAGAAAAGATCCAGAGTAATCTTTTAAAATCACAAACCAGATCATGTCACATGGCATTTAGAATAAAATCCAGCTTCTTCCCCATGGCCTTGAAGGCCCTGCATGACCTGACCACTACCTTCTTCTCTGTCCTCATTCCCATCTCTCTCCTGCCTTGATCTTTGATCCCTATCTCACTGGTCTTCTTGCTGTCCGTCTCACCCACTAAACATATTCCAGACTGAAGATCGCTGCCTTAGCATTCCCTCTGCCTGGAGTGCTTTTGTACCACATATCTGCAAATGCACCCCTAATCCAGTTACCCTCCCACCCCTGATGTTTTTTTTTTCTTTTTCTTTTTGGCCTCACTGTGCGGCTTGCGGGATCTTAGTTCCCTGACCAGGGATCAAACCCACATCCTCAGCAGTGTAAGCACGGAGTCCTAACCACTGGACCACCAGGGAATTCCTCTGATTTATTTTTATTCACCATGTTTATCTGCATCTGAAATTATATTACAAATACATGTACTTAATATGGCTCTGGATTCATTTCCTAATGGCTACTGTAACAAGTTACAAAACCATGGTGGCTTAAAACAACAGAAATTTATTCTCTCAACATTCTGGGGACCAGAGGTCCAAAATCAGTATCAGTGGCCAAGATCAAGGTGTTGGCAGGGTCACATTCTCCTTAGAAGCTCTAGAAGAGAATCTATTTCCTGTCTCTTCCAGCTTCTGGTGGCTCTGGCACTCCTTGGTTTGTGGTTGCATCACTCCAATCAACGTCAGCATCTTCATCTCTCTCTCTCTGCCGCATCTTCATATCACCATCCCCTCCACGCGTGTGTCACATCTCCCTCTGTCCCTCTCCTATAGGGATACATGTGATTGTGTTTAGGGCGCACCCAAATAACCCAAAATAATCTTCCCTTCTCAAGGTCCTTAACTTATTCACATTTGCCAGTTCCCAGGGATTAGCACCTGGTAACCTGGAGGCCATTATGCAGGCTACTAGAGTCTCCTGGTCTCTCACTTCCCCTTCCCCATTGCAATCTCCTACAAGAGGGGGATTTCTCTTGCCTACTGTGATATCCCCAGCATCTAGAGCAGTGCCCGGCATAGAGCAAGCATTTAATAAGTATCTTATATAATCAAGTAAATAAATAGTGATGGACTCATAGACAAAATGTGCATTTGCACCCAACTGAATCCCAAATGATAAGATGAACCAAGATATTTACTGTGGAACAAACAAAATAGCTGTAGAATTAAGTCAGTAAAAAACCCATGTCATACAGGTAAGCCAAACACAAAAGAATGTGCTCCAGTACAAACAATACCATGTCATGAACTACGATTGGCTCCAGCCAATTAATCACATTAAATTAACATTCATTCAGATTTTATTGGTTTTATGGTTACTTTATACATTTGTTTTGGCTTTATAAATATATGTGCTATAAACATAAAAAATTGCATCTAGGTTTACGTTTGCTAGTGTTTAGGTAAAATTAGGATTAAAATAATTTAAGCCAATACTAAGGATCCAAAAGAATTCTTATTCCTTTAGAATGGGTCCGCCTATTATTTAAGTTTGAGGACCATTGGTGTAGGTGACAGGGCATCACTGAAAAGTTTGTTTGTTTGTTTGTTTTTAATATTTATTTATTTACTTATTTGGCTGCGCACGGTCTTAGTTGTGGCACGTGGGATCTTTTTTAGCTGCGGCATGCAGGATCTTTAGTTGTGGCGTGCGGGATCTAGTTCCCTGTCCAGGGATCAAAACCAGGCCCCCTGCATTGGGAGCACAGAGTCTTAACCACTGGACCACTAGGGAAGTCCCAGCACTGAGAAGTTTTAATCGAAGGAGTGACATGGTCAGAAGGTGACTCTTGCAGCTCAACAAGACCAGCATGGTCTGCCTTGGCCATGACTGAAGATAATGGAAAAGATGATCTGAACCATCAAAATCCCTTCTTGTCCTGACAGTCTCAACTGAATACATCTTCTTCCTCAAACGTGACCACGTGACCCAGCAATTCCACTACTGGGTATATATCCAAAAAAAACCCAAAACACTAATTTGGAAAGATACATGCACCCCAGTATTCATAGCAGCATTATTTACAATTGCCAAGATATGGAAGCAACCTAAGTGCCCATCAACAGATGAATGGATAAAGAAGATGTGGTGTATACACAAAATGGAATACTACTCGGCCATAAAAAAGAATCAAATCTTGCCATTTGTGATAACATGGATGGACTTGGAGGGTATTATGCTGAGTGAAATAATTCAGACAGAGAAAGACAAATACCGTATGATATGATCTATATGTGGAATCTAAAACACACAATAAACTAGTGAATATAACAAAAAAGAAGCAGACTCAGATATACAGAACAAACTAGTGGTTACCTGTGGGGAGAAGGAAGCGGGGAGAGGCAAGATAGGGGTAGAGGATCAAGAGGTACAAACTATTACATATCAAATAAGGTACAAGGATATATTGTACAACACAGGGAATGTAGCCAATATTTTATAATAACTATAAATGGAGCATAATCTTTAAAAAGTGTGAATCGCTGTATTGTACACCTGTACCTTATATAACGTTGTACATCAGCTATACTTCAATAAAATGAATAAATAAAATTATGAAGAAGAAAAACTTGTTCTTTTATAAGTATACTTTTCTAAAGGTCATCAGGTGGACACATTTTTAAAAAAATTTATCTAACCCATCACCTCCTACATTGACCTACTAATCAGTCTTGGTATCTTACAGATAGTGTTGGAGATACAAACCTAGAACATCAGTCACACCTATAATTGTGGTTGGCTAATAACAATACACCTTTGAATGATAAATTGCTCAAGAATGAGCCAGAGGGCTTACTCATCATTTGGATTAAAAGAGGTGTGTATTATACACACTCAGGCTAATGACTGATAGTATTTACTAGCTCCATTGTACTGGTAATACTGCAAATTCGTTTCATGTTCTAACTTAACCTAAGTCACTCCTCTCTAATCCTGATGGACATTAACCAGTTTGACCCAGCAGGACTGTCACATTAGATAGGAATACTGTGCTGTTTGTCACCACATCAGAGGTGGCTGTACCAGGCCAGGGGGAGCAGTTGTTTATGTTGTGAGGCTCTGTCAACAGCTCAGGGTCACTGTCACCAAGTGGAGGTCATGTGATCCAAACAGCCGCCCATAAATGCAAATACATCAGTCAAGGAGAATGCAACCCAATTCCTCTTTAACATCATTTCTCCATGGAAGGGAAAGCTTTTTAAATTAAAGTTAGGGCTTCCCTGGTGGCGCAGTGGTTGGAAATCCACCTGCCAATGCAGGGGACACCGGTTCGAGCCCTGGCCCGGGAAGATCCCACATGCCTCGGAGCAACAAAGCCCGTGCACCACAACTACTGAGGCTGCGCTCTAGAGCCCATGAGTCACAGCTACTGAAGCCCGCGGACCTAGAGCCCATGCTCCGCAACAAGAGAAGCCGCCACAATGAGAAGCCCGTGCACCGCAAGAAAGAGTAGCCCCTGCTCGCTGCAACTAGAGAAAGCCTGCGCGCAGCAACGAAGACCCAACGCAGCCAAAAATAAATATATATATATATTTTTAAAAATTGAAGTTAAAGAACAAATCCCTCATCATTGTATACTCATAAAACTCAAGAACAATTTGAACAATCAAACATCTTGGGGGTGGGCGTGGCTAGTGTAGAGAAATGAAGAGCAGGGGCTGTGGGCGGTGCCCTCAGGCCTGGGCTCACTTTCTAGCTGAGTGACCTTCACACGCTGCTTCATCTCCAGGCACCATTTCCCTCACTGAGGAACAGAGCTAATTATAGCTCTACCTGTAGCGGTGTGGCCAGTATTGCCCGAGACCACAGGGATGAAGTTCCCCACGGGGCCTGGCATAAGCTTGTGCTCAGTAAGCAGGACTTTGTTATGTTCGCTTCACCAGGTTTCTCCAGCCACCTTTGCTGAGGTTAACAGGTTTGGGTTCACAGGCCAAAGTTTAAACTCACCCTGATTATCTCCCAGGGGTATAAAGTTGTGTTGCCTCCACCTGGCTCTGATTCCGTCATTTCAGGGCTTCTGGGCAGTGCAGGGCCAGAACCTTTGCTGGGTGAATCCCGCCAGCCTTTCTCTGTCATTTGCTGACACCTCAAGCACCTCATGCCAAATAGGAGGAATGGGGGAAAAGGTCGGGTGACTTGAATAGACATTTCTAATCTGGAGATGATCCCTTTCTTTCCATTTAAGCTCTTTTTCTGCCCGACTCTGAAAGCCAGGCTCAACAGAAACAGTGTCCCCAGTCATCAAAGGGCTGAAGGGGATGTTGCCAACTCTTCAGTCTCTACGCTCAGATGAGGAGACCAAGGCCCAGGCTGGGTGCGGTCAGTACTCTTGTCCCAGCACTGGTGATTTTTTTTTCTCACGACATTACCCCCTACCTGTTCTTTTCCAATTTCTAAACTAGCTTCATTGGAGAGGCTGCAAATTTTTCTTTCAGAACCTGCATTTGTATGGAAACCAGTATAAACATCTAAACCAGAATATGTGAGTGGGTTTCCCTAAGTATATAGACAGATGGATGTTTTTGAGTCACTATCAGTCATTCAGTAGCAAATAAAAGCCTCTCTGGGTACATATGTTTTCACACCGTCGCCTTTAACAGGCCTGTGTGTCAGCCCGGAGCAAGCCCCGTGCTGCGTCACTGCATCCTACTTTGTAGCCTTCCTGACGTGCGAACAATACCCAGCCCACAGGGGCCGGTGGAGGGCCTGGTGACGGCAGCGGCAACTGAAGAGGCGGCGGACGCGTCACCCACCGTGTATGCCAGGGCAGCCACTGGGGACAGGGTCGACAGAGCAAATCCACCGTAGCAGGGCCTGCACCTACAGGGAAAGGAAAGCCACCGTTCACAGCCCGTTTGGGCCATTGTGTATTTAATTCTTTTTACGCTCACTTTTTGTGTGTTGTTAGTGACTTTAGGGGTCTATTTGTAAGCCTCAGTCAATGACCAAATCTGACCGAATAGAAAGTTCAGATTAGCGGTTACTGGGGTGAGGGTCGGGATGGGGTAGGGGAGAGTGGGGGGGTGTGGCCACGAAGAGGCAGCACAAGGGTGACCTTTTTGGTGGCAGAGGAGTTCTGTACCTTGATTGTGGTGGTGACGGTTACACAAATCTACAGACGTGCTAAAATTGCACAGAACTATACACACACACAAACGAGTGCACATGAAACTGGTGGATCCAAGGTCTACGGATTGTGTCAATGTCAGTGTCAATGTCTTGGTTGTGATCATGTGCCATAGTTACCTTAACATATTCCTGGGGGGGAAACGTAGGTCAAGGGTACACAAGATCTCCTCTACTATTTTTGCGGCTCATGGTGACTCTTACGTCATTTTTAGATGAAAGTTAAAAGAAAAAAGTAATGCTCTAACCCACTCCCACCACTCCTAACCTCCCATTCTGTTCCTTACCCACATATGGCTCCGGGATTGCTCCTGCCCCCTACCATAAATGTGAGGGGCCCCGGCACACAGCCTGTACCTGGGGCTGCACCTGTCCCTAGGGACATAAAATGGCGGAAGGAATGGGAGAATGGAGATGTTTCCAGCTCACAGAATAGCCCCGTGAGTTAAATCCTATTACCGGGCTCAGTTCAAGATCTTAGATGTCACCTTACTTGACCTTTTTAGGCCCAGACCTATCTTCCAAGGGTCTCTCTTGCTTCTCTGTTCCAGTTCTCAAGGTGCTATGATGACATCTACATCAACCTGGACTAGCATCTTATCACTCTACCATCTTGTCTCTAAAGAGAAGCTCTCCCCTCTTTGGGTCTCAGGTTCCTGCCCTAGGCTCCGGCCACAGGGCACAAAGTTACTTCCTCAGGGGCTCTCCACAAGCCTCCTCTTAGCCTAGGGTCCCTTCACTCTTACTCAGAATGCACACTACCTTATTCCTACCACGTGGAATATGCCTCAGCTGCCTCCAGCTGGGACTCTGTGTTCTCATTTTCTGGCTTCTACAGTTGGTACTTGGCCTACTCATCCCAACGAAGTCATTCCTCCAGCTCTGCTTGACTTGGGTTCTAGCTCCATGCTCCCTGGTCCTGACCTGGTCCTCTGAGTGGTTCCCAAATGCCCCGTCATCATCTTAGGTTTTCCCCTGTGCTCACACCCAGTTTCTCCCTGGGCACCATGGACCTGGACTACGCTAAAGCACCTCTTGAATGGTCCTCTGTTGTAATCTACAACTGAACTGTGCATTTTCAGGGGAATATCGTAACTCCAACCTGTAGGAAAATACACACGTAGCACCTGTGTATCCATTCCTTCCAATAACGCCCTAGCTCCTGTTCCTGCTATGAGCAACACAAGATTCTCCAAGGACCAGTGCCTCGTCTCTAGAACGTTTAGGTGAGGTACCCACAAGACCTAAGCAAACCAAGGTAGGGCCTAGCAGTGGGGATTTGGGGTCAGCATTGCACCCTAATAATGCAGGGAATTCTTGGCCTTTCTTCCATTGAGAAGCAAATTATCGGTCATTCATTTATTGAGTGATTTCAGAACCAGGTGCTAGAAATTCAGAGGTAAATAAGACATGTTCTGCCCTCAAGGTCTTATGGATCAACAAAAGTCATATGAAAAGGTTTTGCACAGTCCAAGGCCAAGGTAGTGTGTTAAATAGATTGCCCTGTGGGTGGATTTGACATCAAGAAGACAAGAAGCAATAAAACTGTGAAGAAATCCAAGTAAGAGATGAGACGAGCTTCAACAAGGTCAGTTGGAAAGGCTACGAGAGGATGGCAGGAGAAACAACCGGTGGGGCTTGGTGGGTGATCGCATAGGAAGGAGTGGGCAACAAGGAGGAGGCATCCCACCCGTCAGAGCCTTGGTACAGAGCCAGAGAAACCACTGATATGGGGAAACACACCCAGTAGGATGGCAATGGCAAACCCCTCTTCTGGAACTTCATGGTTAGGTGGGTTGGATTTTTTTTTTTTTTTTTGCGGTACACGGGCCTCTCACTGCAGTGGCCTCCCCCGTTGCGGACCACAGGCTCTGGACGCACAGGCTCAGTGGCCATGGCTCATGGACCCAGCCGCTCCGCGGCACGTGGGATCCTCCCGGACCGGAGCACGAACCCGTGTCCCCTGCATTGGCAGGCGGACTCTCAACCACTGCGCCACCAGGGAAGCCCGATTTTAAATAGTTGTTTCTGGTGGCTGGTATGCTGGGATAGCTCTAAAAATGTGGTTCCCAGAGGTGAACCTCTTCTGAAAGGAGTGAACCTCTTCATGGAAGCATTTACAAAATTCGGTTGCTTGGGCCACACCCCCGGAGATTCTGACTCCATTGGTCCAGGATGGTGCTTGCTGGAAGCATCAGTGGGATTTCAAATCTCCCCAAGTGACTCTCATTTGCGTCTGGAGTTGAGAACAGCTGGGCTACACAGGGGCCCGCCTCCTTCTCGGTCACCTGGCTATGCCCACAGAGGCTGATGTCATGACGAGAAGGGCGTGATGCTTCCCTGGTCAAAAGGCCTGGGGTGTAGTCAGTCACTCATTCATTCATCTATTCCACTCACAATGCATTTTGAGCACTTTTGTGCCAGACACGGTTCTGGGCTATTTGACATCAGGAGGTCAGTGAAGGTTGCTCTGAGAAGGTGATGTATGCACAGACACCTCTAGGAAGTGAAGGAGCTAGCCCTGCCAAGATCTAGATTCTAAAGGGAAAGTATTCTCCTGTGAGGGAATGGCAAGTGCAAAGGCCCTGAGGAGGGAGCATGTTGGGTGTGTGGAAGGAAGGAGGCCAGCGTGGCTGGTCCTGAGTCAGCAAGCAGGGAAGTGATAGATGAGGTCAGACAGGGATTCTGCCTTGAGACCAATGGAGGAATTTGAGCAGATGACTGACAGGATCCGATTTTCATTTTCATCTCTCTGACTGCGGCCTTGAGAATAGATTAGCAGGAAATCTTACCAGTTTTTCCTGTAGAAGACTCAGGGTGGTTATAAGGAAGAAGTGTTATACATACCCCCATTGGAAAGGCAAAATAGCATAGTGGGTAAGGTCCCAGGTTCAGCTCACAACCGTATTACTTACTAGGCGTGTGACCTTGAAGAGGTAACCCCAGCTTCCTTAAATTTCAGTCTATCTATTCCATAATAGAGATTCCAAGCGGCAGTTCGCCGCTGGAGGAGAAACGCAGTACGGCCACTTGGGGGCGCTCCTTTCCTCCGAGAAGTATTTCAATGGGCAACAGTGAGTTCCCTGTGTTTTCAGAGCAGACCCCCAGCACAAGTTGAAAGGTTCAGAAGTTTGGAAACAAACACGCAATCAACGTTCCCGTCAAGGCCGAACAGTTCCCACCCAGGAGTTTTTCCAGGAGCCGATGTGCACAGTGCAAAGAGCCTGGCATCCATACAGCAGCCCTGCCTGGGAGGTCCTGGACAGTCCGAGGGCAGGCGAGGGATAGAGCAGGGCGGGCCGGGAACAGCGGTTACCTTGCTTCTGACGGAGCTGCCACCGGAAGGTTATAAGCCAGTGTGAGCAGAGCAGAGGCGGTGAAAGATGCCAAGAACAGCGTGGCCCCGAGGAGGACAAGGGCGTGTTGATTTCTGCAAAGAAGAAAGGACGTTCACTTTCCTTCACCGCAAAATGTGTGGACACGAAAGACTCGCAACCTTGGCAATCAGAGGCGCTTCCTGCCAGCCTGCCTTTGAGAGAGGGTGCCATGGGCGCAGCTGTGGCCGAGTGGGGCCGGAGCTGGGCTGGAGTTAGAGAGCCTCAGTTAGCCTTTAGTCTTGACCATTTACTAGCTGCCGGGCCCCGGGCAGGGCCTTGAACTTGAATTTCTTCATCTTCACCCTGAAACTTACTGTTCAGCTCAAAAGGAGACCGTGCTTGGGAATCTCCCTTGCCACCCATGAAGCGCTGTATGGACAGACGTGGTGGCTGATTCAGGAGACAGGCACAGGTGGGACACAGGGACCCTCCACCCACCCGAACGGAGAATCTGACAGATATCAGGGTGCAGGTACTTCACGTGGAGGTAGGAATAAGGGATGGGGTTGGAATAGGGAAGCAGGAAGGCCAATGCAAAGATGCAGTATCATGGTGGCCAATGCCAGAATGTTCTGTGGAGCCAACTCAAAACTGTCCTGGGGGATGAAAGAAAGAAGCATTTTCCTACTGTCTTCTATACCCCCTTGGGTCAAAGGTGGCCCCACAAAAATTAACTCCTCCACAGTCTGGGACTCTGCACGTGTAAGGCTGAGAGGGTTCCTGAAGGAGTCCCAGCTGTAGTATGTGGGCAGTTCTGGGGCAGGAAATGAGATTTCGGGACACAGGCTCAGAGCAAGGCACTGTTTGGTTGTATCTACTTGGAATTGTGAGGGTCGGGACCAGGAGACTCTGCAGTGGTATGGAAGAATTGTCAAACATGAGTGCCAAACCAACCAGCACAATCCTGCCTTTAGCAGTCCTATTCCAGTGCTAAAACCACATTCTAAACCCCGGGACCTCAGAGTGTGACTCTATTTGGAGATGGGGTCTTTAAGAGATAATTAAGGTGAAATGAGGTCATTGGGGTGGACCCTAATCCAATATGACTGGTGTCCTTATAAGAAGAGGAGATTTGGACACAGATACCCCAGAGGAGTAGACCCAGGGAGAAGACAGCCATCTACAAGCCAAGGAGAGAGGCCTCAGAAGAAACCAACCCTTTCTCCACTAAACACCTGACCAGCAGTCAGGGCATCCTGCTGCCAGTGCACCTCGAAGGAAGCCAGTAGAGGCTTGCCCTTTCTCCTTGGCTGGGGCTTCAGGGCTGGCTGAGCCACGCACCTGCCCACCTGTACCTGCAGGCACCCGCCATGTCTCCAGAGCCCTTCCAGCAGCCATAGCCCATCACAGAGGGTACTGTGCTAGCTCCCATATGTATGATCTCACTTTCTTCTCTGGCCCTGATGTGAAGTGTATCGTCTCCATCTCATAGACATGAACAATGAAGATGAGAGTCCAGCGACTTACACTGGGTCCCCCAGCTGGTAATTTATCAGTCATGATTTGAACCACATCTTCTGACTCAAGCTCACTATACCAGCAAACTACCTCTGTACCTAGTGGAAGCATGGAACAGTGTTTTTTAAGTGGTCAGCCAAAAACTCTTCTACATTTGAAGTTAGGAAGCTTCACGTGCTTCAGATATGCATGTAAATAGACAGATCTGCCTTTTTAAAAATTATTCAATTCTTAGGATACATTAAAATTCGGAAGGACTTCCCTGGCAGCCCAGTGGTTAAGACTCCACACTCCCAGTGCAGGGGGCATGGGTTTGATCCCTGGTTGGGGAACTAAGATCCCGCATGCTGTGCAGCGCCACCAAAAAAAACCCAAAAAAACAACAAAAAAAAACTGGATGCATTTTCCTTGCCCAGGATACTTGAGTCTTTGCATGTGGCTGGAGTGGGCAACATCATGGGTCAGCTGTGATGTAAATGTCTCCTTGCAAAGGGCATTAACAGGTAATCGTGAAACAGAGCTGGTCAACACATATTTGGAATTCAGCTCCACTGCTAGTAATCAAAGACTTACAAATTAGATGTGAAAAATGAATTTTTCTTACATATCTTAAAATAACAAGGTTTGCATTTTGGGGTTTTTTAAATTATTAATAGTCCATATTGGCAATGGTGTAATTAGATGGCCAGAGGACTGAATATTGATACAGCCTTTAAGGAAAGCAATTTGTCATCATACTTCAAAAGCCCAAAAGACTCATGCCCTTTGACCCAGTAATTCTTCTTAAGGATATGCATTCTAGAAATATCAGAGTTGGAGACAAATGGTGACCACAAATATGTTTATGAGACTGTTATTTATAAAATTGGAAATAATCTAGGTATTTAACACTAGGGGAAGATATAGGTAAACTATAGTTCGTTCATGAAATGGAATGTTATACAGACATTAAAAGTATGTTAACTTAAAATATAAAATAATATGGGAAAAATGCTTATATCATAAAACTATTAGAAGAAAGATCTGAAGTATATATGCAGAATCCTTTCATGTATAAAAAACTGTGCAAAATAAAAGATCAGAAGAATAAACATAAAAATATGGATAGCAAAATCACCTCTCCTTAAGTGAGGAAACAGGTCTAAGGTGATTGTTTTTTCCCTTTTTTATCCTAATATTTTCCAGTGTTTCTTAAACTGAACATGTATTTTAACAAAAAGAATAATAAATCTTTTAAAATATGGCATGCACAATCCACAAACTATAATTCTCCCATGAATTACTGAGGCCTTAAGAGTTTTTCTAAAACTAACAAAAATTAAGGTGATAAACATCCAACGTGGGGAAGCAGGTACACTGATGCATTGCTTGGGACACTATAAATTACTACACCTTTCTGAAGAGTAATCTCAGAATAGTAACAAGCACCGCAAAATTGTTCCTACCCTTTGACCTAGTAATTCCACTTGGAAATAACCTCCCAAGGAAATAAGTACAGAAGAGGAAAAAGTAGCATGTTCAAAGACATTCGTTGAGGTGCCATCTATAATCATAAAAAATTGGAAACAGGGACTTTCCTGGTGGCGCAGTGGTTAAGAATCCGCCTGCCAATGCAGGGGACGCAGGTTCGAGCCCTGGTCCAGAAAGATCCCACATGCCACGGAGCAACTAAGCCCGTGCACCACAACTACTGAGCCTGCGCTCTAGAGCCCGCAAGCCACAACTACTGAAGCCCGTGCACCTAGAGCCCATGCTCCACAACAAGAGAAGCCACTGCAATGAGAAGCCCGCACACCACAACGAAGAGTAGCCCCTGCTCACCACAACTAGACAAAGCCCGCGTGCAGCAACGAAGACCCAATGCAGCCATAAATAAATAAAATAATTTTTAAAAAATTGGAAACAATCTAGGTGCCCACCATAAAAAATGGTATATAAATCCTGAAACTGACAAGTAAGCAGGTCATGTCCAGATGCGGAAATGTTTCTAAAAACAGTGAAATGGAAAAAACTGAGACTGGATATGACAGACACACTGATTATAACTCTGCAAAAATACAGACTGATTGTGTAGGACAAAGATTAGAGGAGAACTTGGAAGAAGTAAACAGTGGCGGGTTTGGTGTCCTCGCTCTTCTGGAAAGTTCGTTTCCTAAATCGTAAAAGCTGCTTTGCCCAGAAATGGAGACTCTCTTAACAGTTTTATGAAAGAGGCCACACGGGGAGAAACACTTGCTCCAATTAGACTCACTTTCCGTGGATGAAGAGGATCACCGGGGTCATGAGATGGAACTGAAAGTCATTGGCAAGATACCACGTCCAGCCGTTGCACTGGAAAGAAACCAGCAAAGGTCACTTCTCTCCTTCATGTACCAGCTCTGCTCCGCATCGGTTCACCTTCCTGGACCAGGAGGAGGAACTCAGCAGGCGGGTGGGCGAAATTTCCACGGGAATAGAAAGGACTTTGATTTACAGACATTTCACATACCTCATCTCAGCGAATCGTTATAACAGTCCCGGGGGAGTAGATATTATTACCATTTTACAAACTGGAAATTCAGACAACTTTTCTCTCTTGTTGAAAACAACAATAATAGCTAATCTCCCAGGACAGTGGTGGGAACTAAATTCCATCATGTTTCACGGATGTAAGGATTAATTATCCTTACCGTGCGCTGGAGTCAGAGGGTCGATGTTGTTCTCTCTTCCTTGCCTTCCTGCCCTCCCGCAACTCCAGGTGGAGAGAATGTGTTCATTTAGAACGGAGGCCTGGCTGCAGGCGAGCTTTTGTGGGAAACCCCAGAGGTCCCACGCATGATTGACAGGAGATCGGCGGCCAAAGCCACCAGGCGGTTACCTGTATTTCTAACTCAATGTGAGGCAATTCCTGCGGGCAGTTCTCTCCAGGGCTTCAGAGATAAAAGGCACCTTGGCCTCCCCTCCCACGCCCTCGGCCCCAGGGAGACCAGACTTATCCAAGAGAAGTGACAGCTTTCCTTGTCCCACGTATGGCCCAAGCCAGTCTGACTCTGGGAAAACAGCCCAGCCTCTCCTCCTGGACCCCATCACAGACGTGGGTCCACAAGAAGGCAGTTAGACAGTGATGTACACCCCGTCGAATCTGCTGGGCACTTGTGAACTAGAGGCAGCCATCTGGTTGGCCAGCGGTTATGCAGCCGCGCTGTAGTGATGCTCCTTTCAGCTGTGCTTTCAAGGCGAAAGCAGTGACATGGTTTAATTACAGCTATTTCACTTCCAGTTGCTCCAGGCTCATTAGGAGGCAACTAGGGCTTTAAGGAAGCCATGACCAACATATACAGACGTTGTTGCTCTGTCAGATCCTGCTAGGCATGGGATAGAATTCATTCTGGGGAGGGGGTGGTGCCACGTTCCGTCTCATTACTGGTTCTCTGGGCGGAGGTGAAGAAAGTGTCCTTCCCCCTGGGGCGACATGGACTGTGACGGAGCAGTGGGCGTCTGCATCCGGGGCAGGCACCGAGATGGCTGTCCCCCCAGACCCACTCCCCTGCCCCCGCTCCGCTTTCACAGCAAGTGCCCCGTCAGGGATGGTGCCGTAAATCCCACCCCATCACCAGAGGCTAGTCTTCCCACCCACAGCATCACTATTACTCCAGAGAATATGCCAGAAGAAAGCGGATCAGACTCAGGTTGGCTCTGGGAAAGTTCACCAAACCATGTGAAGGGAGACACCGTATTGCACCTCTCTGCCCTTTCACGGCCAATGACTTAAAACTCACGGCATCCTGGACCGAGAGGAAGTTATCTAGCAACAGCAAATTCGGCCAACACGCTTGCTGGCCGTTCTCCAGGTGGAACTCGGGCACTTCCCAGACAGGTCTCCAGGGCACAAGGGAGAACAATCTAACCGAAAAGCATGCTGAATACAGGTGAAGAGGCTGCAACCTGGCAGGAAAAAGCTGGGCGAGAGGGTGACTCTCCACAGAGATTCCATTCGGTCCCCCGGGTGGGCACATAGCGATGACAGATAAGATGTTCGAAAACAGGTTGTACTGCGTGGGCGACCACCTCCCCACACACCCCCCAAACCTGCATACATTTGTGGGTTCAAAAGCTTTTCTTGAGCACCTGTCGTGTGCTGGCGCAGGTGCTACTTATGCAAAACTACTGTTATTCACGGAGCAAGTCGGACGTGTCAGCCACTGTGCTAGGAGCTTCCTAAACCTCAAAATACTCCTGTCAGGTAACTATGACCTCGATTCTACTAATGAGGAAATTATAGCTCAGAGAAGTTTGAGTCACTTGCCCCAGATGGTCCAACCACATAGCAGTACTGAGATCTGACATTGTTGCGCGCTCCTTCCACGAGGCCTCCCTAGATGAAAATCACTTTCCAGTCTCCCTCTTCTCCTCCCTCCCTTCCTCACTTTATTTCTTCCTTCCTTCCCTCATACACTACCTGCTTCCAAGCGGGATTTGCAGCAGCTACAATGATGATGAATAAGGCACTAGATGTCTAGACCGGAGCTGTTCAATAGAATGTAATTGGAGACAAGTCGGCCACTTGGTTAACATCTTACAGTGGCCACATTTTAAAGTCAAAAGTACAATTCATTTTAATAACATACTTTTTTAGCCAATATATTCAAAATATTATCATTTCAACAGATAACCGATATAAAAAAATATTGAGCTATTTTACATTATTTTTCTTTTACTGAGCCTTTGTTTAGCCGCACCACGCGGCTTGTGGGATCTCAGTTCCCGGGCCAGGGATTGAACCCAGACCACGGCAGTGAGAGTGCAGAGTCCTAACCACTAGACCACCAGGGAACTCCCTTACCAAGTCTTTAAAAGCCGGTGTGTATTATACATTTGTAGTACATCTCACTGGTCCACCCGTGTCTGGTGGCCCCTATTGGACACCGTGGGAGACACGTGCAATTCTGGTGTGGATTCTGGGTGGGCCTCCATCAGAGCCCTCTTTTTTTAAAGAACATATGTAAGACTGCAGGTCTGTGCAACAAGGATAGAGCACGTGACCCAGCAGCACCTCTGAACATCTCGGAAGGGGCATCAGGGCCTGGGGTGGGGTATGACAGACAGGGAGAGCAGGGCTGCTGGAGGAGCAACCCCCCCCCCCCCCCCGCAGAGATAGGGGTCAGCACCCTGCCTCTGGTCTGCACCCAGGCCCGGACCTGTGGGACTCTTCTCCTCCCCACAGTGATGACATCCTTCACAGAGAGCGCCAGGTGGGCGGGGGAGTGGTGGGTATTGGGGAACAGAGCTGAAATTGCTGATCCGATTCAGAGAGAACGGACGCCAGTTATGCCAAGATGCGACTCCCCAGATCAGCTCAGGCGACAGCCTCAGAGTCCTCACTGGGTCCTGGGTCCTGCCAGATGAGGCATCTGACCACGCTGCTTCGCAGCTGCTCCCACAGGCCTCGGGCTCTCACCTCCCGGCCTCCCTTCCCACCATCTGTCCCCTCCATCTCCCCGGGGAGAGGAAGTCAGCCCCCTGCTCCCCTCTGAACCAGAGTTCAGGTCAGATGTCCTCAGGAGAGGGCAGGGTAGAGGCCAGTGTCCAGCCCCAGGCAGCCTCCGAGCTGGGGCCAGTGGGGGTGGGTGGAGGCTGCTGGGT
Organism: Phocoena phocoena; assembly: GCF_963924675.1. NCBI lineage: Eukaryota > Metazoa > Chordata > Mammalia > Artiodactyla > Phocoenidae > Phocoena > Phocoena phocoena. Next base: position 16,011,210 of record NC_089231.1, read on the forward strand.
GGACCGTGCCTGGGGAGGTACAGGGGAAGGAACGTGAAACATGATTTCTAGTTTTGTCTAAATTTTTCACACTGAGAAAATCATATAATTTCTCCCTTTGCTCTTCTGTGGAAAAGGGGGCCGATGGTTCCTTCAATTCTTCTAAGAAGGAGCATGGTTCCTGCCTCCTAAGATTTTCTGAGAATCAAAGGAGATCAATGAGAAAACTGAAACGTGGGAAGCATCATATAAATGTACATGCGCTTCATTTTTGTCCAACCTTGAAGTTTTAAAGTCAAAGTGGGTTTTCAAAGATTTTAAAGTGTGACACCAGCCTGTGTCATGGGGGTGTGAGAAGCAGGCCTTCTCGTACCTGGCGGGTGGGAAAGTCCATTGGAAGATATCCATCAGAACGTTAGATGCACCAAATCATGGATTCCACTTGTAGGAATTTACCCTGCAGACATGCCCAGACAACTGCACAAAAATGTATAGACTTTGCATCATCGTCTAAGATTGCAAAAAACTTGGAAATTACCTTCATGCCCATTCATGGGGACCGGTTAAATATGTGATGCATGGGCCACCCACATGGCGCCATCCCAGGCAACATTAAAATCAGTGAGGTGAGCCCTTTCATGCAAATAGAGAAATATGCCAGCACTAAATCATTAAATAAAAAAAGCTATGTGCAAAATAATGCTGCATTAAGCATAATCCTATTCGTGGGGACAGGGTACGGGGTGGGGAAAGTACATGTAAACAATATGCGGAAAATCCCTGCAAGAATGAATTCATAAGAAACTGTTAACACAGGTGTCCTGTGGGAGGTAAGACTGGAAGGGGTGCCTTTATTTTTAGTACATGACCTCTGTTTTAGTTAGACATTATTATCAACAATTTTTTTAATCTACTAAACTAATTTTTAACATGTGGCTCCTAGTTGGAATAATCACACAGCTGTAAGGGTCTGGAGCCTCTACTCTCCTCGTTCCCGTGAGATAACATCTGTAAGGGCTTACGCCTAGAAACTGGGTTTTTGCCTTTTCTATAACTTGCAGTAGCCCGCACTTGGGCCCCCCTCTTCTGCCCTCTCCCCAGTCTATTCTCTGCCCTGCAGCCAGAGTGATGCTTGCAAAATGTAAATCTGACCATGCCACTCCCCTACAGGAGTCCTCCGAAGGCTTCTGCTCTCAGAATAAATGGAAAGTCCTAAAGACAGCCCACTGGCCCTACAGACCTGGGCCATCTGCTCCCCTCCCCTTCCCTCCCCTCCACCTCTCTGCCCTCATTCCTTCTGTTCTCCAAGACACTTGTTCCACTCTGGCACCTCTGGGCTCTTTGAGGTTCTGCAAACACATCAACCACGGCTCCCTCCTCAGGACATTTGCTCTTGGTTCCCTTCCATGGATCCTTCTTTGCTCACGGAATTTTTTTTTGCTTAGAATATTCCTTTAATTCCTTCAGGGTCCTGGATAAATGTCACCTTCCCTGACTACCTTTCCGGTGGAAGACCCTCTGTCTTTCTTCCTTCTCCAAATTATCACTTTGTGGCTCTTATCATCACCGACCTATTATAAATGGATTTGCATATTGCAACTTAGTGTTGCATATTTGTTTATTTATCTTTTGTCTATCTCTAGTCACTAGTCTGTAACCCCCATGCCAGAGGCACTTGCATGGCTTCTCAACTGCTGAATCCTTAGAGCCTAGAACGGTGCCTGGTACATAGTGGACCCTCAATAAATACAGAAAGAGCGAGTGAGCAAATGATCTTACTTCCACTCTTCTTGGAGTTAAAAAGGCAAGTAATAAATCATAATTGAGTAAGAACAGTGAGTCTTGCCATCATGAATGAGAACATCAGAATAGCTAGGAGCATGGCTGCTTGTTCACTGGGTTTACCTTAAAGAGGGTGTTTTAAGGTTGGTGATGCTTCCCTTATTTTTCTTTTGTGTGTGTGTTCATTTTGTTTTGTTTTGGGTGTGTTTGTTTTTTTAGCCACACCACTCGGCTCGTGGGATCTTAGCTTCCCAACCAGGGATTGAACCCGGGCCCTCGTCAGTGACAAAGTTTTGTCCCGGGTTGGACTCACTCTCTTCCTGGCTCCCATCTGGCACTTGGCTCCCATCTGGCACTCTTCCAGCGCTCTCCATCTCAAGAATTCATTACCATCCTCCATGTCGCTTGAGCTGGAAAATCTGAGTGTCCTTGATCGGCCCCCTCTCCATTCCCACTGCCCATCGCCAGTGCACGTCCTGCAACAAGTTACTCACTGGGATCCTCGCCGCCATCTTTGCTCCATGAGGCCTCACCACCTCACCCCCCCCCCCGCCGTGTGCTCCCTCTGCCCCCCACGACTGCTTTATCTGCCTAGTAAAACACGTCTTGCTCTTCAATCCGTAGCTCCAGGAGTTTTCTTCTGAAGCAAGAGTCCCAGGCAGAACCCACCAGGCCATTGGATCCCACATCCCAACCCCTAACAACCCATCTTGGCATTTATCACTAAGAACCCTTGGCCTGCATGCCAGTCCCTCTCCTCCAGAAGATCACAGGGCAGGACAGGCTACTCAACCCAGTGCCACGTGCCCAAAAGATATTGAAAGAGTAAGCATTCCGTCAAGCATTCAGAACGAGGACTAGATTTAATAGAGCTTGGGGCACGTGGGATCTTCTGCCGCGGCACGCGGGCTCTTTGTTGTGGCGCACGGGTTCTCTCAAGTAGTGGCGTGCAGGTTTTTAAATTTTTTTCTCTCTATAGTTGTGGCGTGCGGGCTCCAGAGCGCGTGGGCTCTGTAGTTTGTGGCACTCAGCTCTCTCATTGAGCCGTGCGGGCTCAGTAGTTGTGGCGTGCGGGCTTAGTTGCCCCTCAGCATGTGGGATCTTAGTTCCCCGACCAGGGATCGAACCCGTGTCCGCTGCATTGGAAGTCAGATTCTTTACCACCAGACCACCAGGGAAGTCCCTATTTTCATTTTTGAGATGAGAAAACTCAAGTACAGAAAGGTTGAGACACTTACTCAAGGTCACACAGCTGGTAAATGATTGAGCCAGAATGCAAGCCCAGGCAGACCAGAGTCAGACCCTACCTAGTCCATTTGACGAACCCAGAAGATTGTTTCAAAGCTTCCCTTCCTGTTTTGTGACAGTGCGGTGTAACAAGAGAGCCATAGACCTTAAGTAATGAGATCTGGGCTCAGCAACAAACCATGATTTAGAAAGTGTATAAATGAAGGGTTTGGGTTACATGAGTTGAAGTTCCCTTTTCTCCTCAAACTTCTGCTGTCTCATTACATCACTGCCACTCTGCTATCCCATTGGTTCCATATTCTGTCCCAATATTGTATTCCTTCCTGCTCCAACCAACCACACGTTAGTTCTGCTCGACAGTGGAATGACCATCGTCCCAAGCTTCAAACAGCCCCTCTCCCAGTTGTATCTTATTCTATTTTTATCATTACCATTAGTCTCTTATTTACAGGATCCAATTGCTATTAATTTATATGAGCCATACAAATTCTGTTGAACATAGATTCCATGAGAATCTGACTGTATGTTTAGTGAAACCTGCTGTCCATCAGCTGAGGAATAAGGGTGTTTTTGCTGGTTTAATATAGTTCAAGTTCTATTAGGACAAATACCATGAATAAGGCTTCCCTGGTGGCACAGTGGTTAAGAACCTGCCTGCCAATGCAGGGAACACCAGAGCCCTGGTCTGAGAAGATCCCACATGCCACGGAGCAACTAAGCCCGTGCGCCACAACTACTGAGCCTGCGCTCTAGAGCCCACGAGCCACAACTACTGAGTCCGCGAGCCACAACTACTGAAGCCTGCGTGCCTAGAGCCTGTGCTCCGCAGCAAGAGAATCCACCACAATGAGAAGCCCACGCACCGCAACGAAGAGTAGTCCCCACTCGCCACAAATGGAGAAAAGCCCACGTGCAGCAATGAAGACCCAATGCAGTCAAAAATAAATAAATAAAATAAATAAATTTAAAATAAACTAAAATAAAATCTAAAAAAAAAAAAGTACCATGAATACTGGTATCTTCCACTGACAAAAGCCATTATACCAGCAAGAGCAACCGTATTTAAGGAAGAAAATTATTTTTCTCAGTTTATTTTTCTTGGAAAATTCTTTCAAAAGAGGGTTAAAGACTAAAAATTAATAAATGATTACACAGCAATAATGAATTAAGAATTTATATAAATAACCTACTTTGTAAGGCAACTGAGAAAGTATCTGAGTATGACTTTAGGGGTTATTCCTTTGTCTGAATTCCAACGCATCTTTAAAAAGGACCTTGGGGCTTCCCTGGTGGCACAGTGGTTGAGAGTCCGCCTGCCGATGCAGGGGACACGGGTTCGTGCCCCGGTCTGGGAAGATCCCACGGGCCACGGAGTGGCTGGGCCCGTGAGCCATGGCCGCTGAGCCTGCGCGTCCGGAGCCTGTGCTCCGCAACGGGAGAGGCCACAGCACTGAGAGGCCCGCGTACCGCAAAAAAAAAAAAAAAACCCCAAAAAAATACCTTTCCTTTGGCACTCAACACTGCATTTCATGATTTGTGACACAGGGGAGGTTTAGATAAGGTGATTAATTAATTAAACAAACACTTATTAAAAAAAATAATAATAATAATAAAAATAAATAAATAAAAAGGACCTTGCACTTAACCAGCCACTGAAAGAAAGAGCAGAATAGATCACAGGAATGATTTATCAGTGATACAGTTCATGGGTTAATTTGGTCGTCTCTCTCAGGACACAGTAAGTTACGCTGCAGTAATAAAACATCTTCAAGTCTTAAAACCATAATGTTTTTTCCCTTGTTCATGGTACACGTCCGTGGCCAGTCACCTTGGGCTCAGCAACTTCCTCACTATGGGAGGCGGGCTGATGGAGCGGCCACTAACGGACAGTTCAGCAGTGACCATGGCAGAGGACATGGGACAAGAGCGTTCTGGAGGGCCTCAAGTTAATAAGTAAATGTTCTAGCCCAGACGTGACCTGTTTAAAGTTGTCAGCATAATAGTAAGACCAGGTACTACTCATGTGTCAAACCTAGTGATGGAGCCCACCCAACCATCATGGGGCCAGGAAGTGGAATGTTACCAAGTACCTGGAGGGAGGAGAACCAGAACTACTTGGTGATTGACACTAATAACTACCACGTTGGTCTTTTGAAGTCATAACATCAAGGCTTTCCATTTCTGTAGTGTCACGTCATTTTCAAAGCACTTTCACTAATGGTGTTGGTTTTGCTTCTCCAGCCATACCAAACAACTCTGCAGTAAATGTTGGTTGAGTGAATGACTGAAGAGATGAATAAACAGCCCTGCTAGGCAAAAGGGAAAATATTACCATCCCTGCTTACCTAGTCAGGAAATTGAGACTCAAAGACTAAGTGGGCTGCCCAAGATCCCAGTTAGAATTCTTCTTAACCGACGTATCCTGATGACAAATTCATTACCCAGAACATTCAGCTAAAGAAACTGAGGCGATGCCTTTGACGGTAAGCAAGTATGTGAGTGAGCTTCCCAACCATTTTTTCCCCAGTTTTGTTGAGTTATTATTGACATACAGCACAGTATAAATTTAAGGTGTACAGCATAAGGATTTGATTTATATACGTCATGGAGCAATGATCACAATAAGTTCAGCAAACATCCATCATCTCATAGAGACACGAAATTAAAGAAATAGAAAACAAATTGTTTTCCTTGCGATGAGAACTCTTAGGATTTCCTCTCTGAACAACTTTCATATAAAACACACAGCCATGCTCATGACGCTTACCATGTTGTACATTACATCCCTGGTACTTACTGGTCTCATCACTGCGAGTTTGTACCTTTTGAGTTTCCCAATCTTTTGACACTTATACCGATGACCCTTGTGGGTGTTTCACTAAAGAACAAACGTGTTGGACTTCCCTGGTGGAGCAGTGGTTAAGAATCCACCTGCCAATGCAGGGGACACGGGTTCACGACCTGGTCCAGGAAGATCCCACATGCCGCGGAGCAACTAAGCCTGTGCACCACAGCTACTGAGCCTGTGAGCCACAACTACTGAAGCCCGCATGCCTAGAGCCCGTGCTCCACAACAAGAGAAACCACCACAATGAGAAGCCCATGCACCACGACGAAGAGTAGCCCTCGCTCACCGCAACTAGAGAAAGCCCGCGTGCAGTAACGAAGACCCAGTGCAGCCAAAAATAAATAAATAAAATAAAAAAAAAAAGAACAAATGTGTTTCCTCTTGCAAAATAAGGCTGTGTATGTGTTGGGCAGGATTTGGAAGGGATCAGGGAGGGTTGGAGAATGCCTTTATTCTCTTCCAGCAAGAGTTTCTTTAGAGATGCAGCAAATTGGATTCACTATAATAGGAACAAAATTTATAGAGACATGTAAAAGAGAGCGCTGAGTTGAGGAAGTAGCACAGCCAATTCTGATTCCAGCCTCCTCTTAATTTCCGGGAAGAATGAATCAGGGTCTCACTCTGTGTGCGGGCATGCACCATCCTAAGTTCACAAAGACAGAACAAAGAGAAAGCCTGGCAGGAAAACACGCTCTGAACAAGAGAACTCGTTCCAGGAGGCTAAAAAGACCCAGTGACCTAAACGGACTGGGAAAGAATAAAATCCTGTAACACAGATATATGAAGTCAGCCTGAGAGAGAGAAAAGGATTCCAAAACCATCACCAGTGATAATCAGAAGTGTTTCGTATTACTATGTAAATATATTAGGGACAGTGATTAAGACATAGATGTGCCATGAGAAAACATTATGTTTCAGTTCTGATTCTAACTTCCCTAGCTGGGAGGACTTGGGCAAGTTATTTCATCTCTAAACATCAACCTCCTTACCTGTAAAAATGGGCCCGATATTGCTTCCAACTTTATAGGTTCATTGTGGGATTTGTATGAGATAAAAGACTTTAATCTCTTAGCACGATGGCAATACTACGTATCACTGTTAGTAACATTTCCATTGTTCGAATGAAAATTTTATTTAAAAGACGATGTGCACTTTCTAAAGTAATAAAATGAAAATTGGAAGGGGAAAAGAAAAAACAGTTACTGAGACTGACAGTGAGAAACAGAAGCAAATAGGAATAAAGAAGAGAGAAACGTATGTCTTCGTCTCTTTGCACTGTGTCAGGATCTGTTGGCTCCCACTCTGCCACTCTCAGCTTTTCACGCCAGGGCCGGCACGGTGGTTCTCAGACGTTAGCGGGCAGCATCATCACCTGGAGGGCTTGTTACAGTCAGAGTGCCTGATTCAGTGGACCTGGGGTGGGGCCCCGAGAATCTGCATTTCTGACAAGCTTCCAGATGATGCTGGAAGAGACCATATTCTGAGGAGCACTGATAAAAGCAAGCACTCCCTGGGCCCCAGACTGAGCCCAGGGTCAGATAGGTTATCTTTATAATAAAAAGGGTGCTTTTTTGTAGTTTTCTTGGACATCTGAAATCTCTGTGGCCTTGGCCTGTGATAACTCAGGGCTGACCCAATGGCTCTCTGTTGTCTCTGATTCCCACTGATGGCCCTGGGATGACCAGTGGCCTTTCGTGCCCTTCATTCTTCCCTCCTAGTGGCAAGTCTCCAGCTTGAGTTTTGCTTTGGTTCCAGCCATCCTGATCTGTCCTCACCAGCTCCCCTCCGTGGACTTGGAGCTCTGCCAACCAGTCCTAGCCAGCCTAAGGCGTCTTTTTCTTGTCCTTACTAGTCTCCTTGCAGGGAACAGAGCTCTGGTCTTTGAACTGCTGTCCCCTGGGCGGACCTCCCCACCCTCTCCAGAGCCTCCCACCCTGCACTTGGACTTCAACTGCCTGGTTAGACCCAGCTATGCCCTCTTGGAATGTCTGGTGCCCAATGGTTCCCATATCATGGCCTTGTTCAGTGCAGACGGTGGACTCTGACCCTTGCCCGTCTGGGCTACTCTCTGTTGTCATTCTGGCCACCTCCGACCACGAGCTGCTGCCGTAGTGGTCAGGTCTCAGCTCATTCTGTGCCCTACTTCCTCTGCATTACCCCCAAGAACCTACCGGGCCAGAGTCATAAAACAATTAAGAAGTCATTTCGACAACTACTTATTGAGCAGTACTAAAAGCCTAGCACTGCTTTAGGCGCTTACTAAAATCCTAGCACTGCTTTAGGCAATGATAACAGCAGTACCCAAAGCAGAGAAATATCCTGCCTTCTATTCCAGTGGAGAGAGACAGAAAATAAATATATAAATAAAGCGGCATCTATAGACTGTTAGATAAAGGAAAACGATAAATCAGGACACATTAAGTCTTATATGTGGAATCTAAAAAAATGCAACAAACTGGTGAATATAAAGAAAAGAAGCAGACTCACAGATAGAGAGAACAAACTACTGGTTACCAGTGGGGAGAGAGGGGAGGGGCAAAATGGGGTGGGGAAGGGTGGTACAAACTACTGGGTATAAGACAGGCTCAAGGATGTACTATACAACACAAGGAATATAGCCAATATTTTGTAATAACTGCAAATGGAAAGTCACCTTTAAAAACTGTATAAACGTTTTTGGGACTTCCCTGGTGGTGCAGTGGTTAAGAATCCGCCTGCCAATGCAGGGGACACAGATTCGATCCCTGGTCTGGGAAGATCCCACATGCTGTGGAGCAACTAAGCCTGTACGCCACAACTACTGAAACCTGCGTACCTAGAACCCATGCTCTGCAACAAGAGAAACCACCACTATGAGAAGCCCACGCGCCACAATGAAGACCCAACGCAGCCAAAAATAAATTAAATAAAGAAATAAATTTATTTAAAAAATTGTATAAACATTTTTAAAAATTAAAAATATATATAAAATAAAATAAGTAGAGAGGACAAGGGAGGCCTGCTGTGAAGGTGACATCTGAGTAAAAACCTGAAGAAGGAAAGGGAGCAAGCCACCAGGAGAGCAGAAAAGTAAGTGCTGCAGAAAATGGACCGTTATTTGTAATTCCTGTTTGGGAGCTACTTCTTACCTAAGCCAGTGGCTCATACACATTTTTTTTTTTTTTTGAGAGGCCTTAGGTACACGGGCCTCTCCCTGCTGTGGCCTCTCCCATTGCGGAGCACAGGCTCCGGACGCGCAGGCTCAGCAGCCATGGCTCACGGGCCCAGCCGCTCCGCGGCATGTGGGATCTTCCAGGACTGGGGCACGAACCCGTGTCCCCTGCATCGGCAGGCAGACTCCCAACCACTGCGCCACCAGGGAAGCCCTGCTCATACACTTTCTAATGTCATGGACTTGTAAAAAAATTTTTTTTTTTTTTTTTTTTTTTTTTTTGCATTACGCGGGCCTCTCACTGTTGTGGCCTCTCCCGTTGCGGAGCACAGGCTCCGGACGCGCAGGCTCAGCGGCCATGGCTCACGGGCCCAGCCACTCCGCGGCATGTGGGATCTTCCCTGACCGGGGCACGAACCCGTGTCCCCTGCATCGGCAGGCGGACTCTCAACCACTGCGCCACCAGGGAAGCCCAAAAAATTTTTTTAATGAGGCACGATCAGAAGATGGCTCTGTTGTTTGGCCAACACCAAGCTCTCCAGCATCCATCAGTATGTGCCTTCCTTTTTGGCCATTCCCAGCATCCTACATAGACATGTCCTTGAATCGCCTCTCTTTAATGACCTCTCTGATCCCCACTAACCATCTGGCTCCACTCCCCAGTCAGCGACTCCACATCCTTCCATCCTTGACCCGATCCAGCCAGGCTTCCTCTTCCATCGTTCCACGGAGGCACTGTGGACAAGGTCACCAGGAGACCTTCATGTTGCCAAAAGCAAAGATCACTTCTTGGCATATTCAACTCCCCCAGCGTGAGCCCCGTAGACCACACCCTTCCTTCTTGAACTGCTCTCTTCTCTTGGTTTCCTGGTCCCTGAGGTGTCTTACTTGTCCTCCCATTTCACAGGTCCCTCATTCTCAGAGTCCTCTGGGGTTCCTCCCTTTTTTCCCAGCTTCTACAGATTGGGACACCAGAGGTCCTAGGATTCAGTAACAAGGCTTTAAATTCTGCATGGATCCCAAAGACTCCAAGATTTCCATCTCCAACTTTGACATTTCCACTGATCTCCAGACTTACACAGCCAACTGCTTACTTACCATCTCTACATGGATGTCTAAAAGGTCCCTTTATCTTAACTTGTCCAAAAAAGAAAGCTTGATTTTCCTCTCCAAACCCTGCTTCTCCAGTGTTCTCTGTCTCAATGAATACCATCACCACCTACTCAGTTACCAAAGCAAAAAGCAGAAATCGTCCTCAACACTTCTCTTTTTCTCACACTTCACATCCAATCCATCAACAGGTCCTAACATTTCCACCTCTAAGACATATCTTGAACATGACCTTGTCTCTCTATTCTAACCACCACTACTGCAGTCCAAGCCTTATCATTTTTCATCTGAAATACGGCAAAAGTCACCTGATCCACCTCCCTGCTTCTGTTCTTGACCTTCTTAGGTCTATTATTAACACAGGAGCCAGAGTGATTGTTCTTAAAATGCCAGATCATATCACTTTCCAAATTAAAGCAATCCAGCAACTCCCCAGTCTGCCAGGACCCATGTTCAAGCTCCTTAGTGTTGCTGCAAGGTCCTACATGGTCCAGCCCTGCCTGTCTCTCCTGTCTTCATCTCTTCCACCTTCACCATGCTTCAGCCTTCCTTCTGCTCCTTTAACAAGGCTCTTCCTCTCTTGCCGTAGACTTTGGTACTAGTTGCTCCCTCTGCCTGAAACTGTCTCATCCTGATTTCCCCATGGCCGGCTCTTTCTTGCCATTTGGGTCTCAGATCAAATAGCCTCTCATCAGACAAGCCTTCTCTGACCTAGTCTAAATAGCTACAACCCCCTGTTCTATTTCTTTCCTAATGTTTATTACTATAGATTGTTTCTTGTTTAGTTATTTGTTTATTGCCAATCACGCGCACACACACACACACACACACACACACACACACACACATATAAACGGAGGCCCCATGAGAAGCCCTTGTTTGTTTTACCCATTGATGTATCCTCAGGACCTAGAACAATGCCTGGCAAATAGGCATTCAATAGAGCATGGTTGGATGGATGAATGCCTAGCATTTAATAAAAATAGCTTCCATCTACCAGCACCATCTCCCTACGAAGGAAGGGATATTTAACCCAAAAGAGGTAGAGGCAGGCCAGCACAGTGGCTAGAACACAGACTCTGGAGTTGGATTGCCTGGGTTTAGACGATGGGTCCACCAGGACTATCCTCTTTAGTCTCAATTTTCTTATCTTTAAAATGGAGATTTTGGGCTTCCCTGGTGGCGCAGTGGTTGAGAGTCCGCCTGCCGATGCAGGGGACGCGGGTTCGAGCCCTGGTCCGGGAAGATCCCACGTGCCGCGGAGCGGCTGGGCCCGTGGGCCATGGCCGCTGGTCCTGCGCGTCCGGAGCCTGTGCTCCGCAATGGGAGAGGCCACGGCAGTGAGAGGCCCGCGTACCGCAAAAAAAAAAAAAAAATGGAGATTTTGTGGCCTAGCCATACAAGGAATATGACTCACCCATTAAAAAGCAGTGAAGTACCACAACATAGGTGAACTTCAAAAACATCATGCTAAGTGAAAGAAGCCAGGCACAAAAGGCTACATATCGTGTGATCCATTGATATGAAATATCTAGAACAGGTAAATCCTCAGACACAGGCAGCAGATTTCTAAAAACTGGAGGTAGGGGACACTGGGGAGAAACTGCTTAATGGGTATGAGGTTTCCTTTGGGGATGATGAAAAGAGACAGAAGTGGTGGTTGTACAACATTGTAAACGTACTAACTGCCACTGAATCATTCACTTTTAAGTGGTTAATTTTATGTGATGTGAATTTCACTTCAACCAGAAAAAGAACGAAAAAACTGGGGATTTTATTATAACAGTTGTCCCTACTGTATAGGAACATTATGAGAATTGAATGAGGTAATGCTGCAGAGGACTTAACACAGTGCCTTACATTTATCAAACATTTAAGAAAATCTACCTCTTAGTAGTTAATTTAAATAAATATAGCTTTATGTAATATCACATCATTTTCTTATTTCTTCACATTTCACCATAGTGAGAACTGACAACTTGATCATGAATTTGCATCATACCACGAGCCAGAATTTGAGAACCACTGAAATAAACAATTTTGATAAATAAAATCACCTTTCGTAAAAGGCCCATTTTAGAGAGCCATCCTAAATCATTTAATAAACTGAAGATATGAAAGAGAGGAACCGGTGACAACAGTGCTGTCCAGAGACGCACGGAAGCAAAGGCCAAGGTGAGTCAACGTGAGCCATTCAATTTTTCTCACTAAAGTGAGAACAGCCACACATCCACATCCACACATCCCCAAACAAGCGGCCACAAGCACTACAGCAGAGAAAACACCATTTTACCTGATCAGGAAAAATGTGTCGACGCCGAGATAGAACGGGCCACTCCGAGAATCAAGTTTTAAGGACTCTGGCTTTCCATTCAAGCACATTACGTGTAACAGACATAAAAAGCAAAATATCTTTTTATCTAACAGAAGAAAATCATGTGATTTATCTTTTCAGAAGAAGCAAGAAGAACACCTTTAGCTTTCAGTTATATTGAGAGGGTTTTATGCATCCCCGTAATTCACTTAAGAGGACAACTTGGATTGGGAATAAGAGATGGTGAAAAACAAACAAACAAACAACAACAACAAATACTTCGATCAACTATGCTCCAATATAAAATAAAAAGTTAAAAAGAAAAGAGAGAGAGATGCTGTCTGAGGTAGCTAATCGTAACCGGGGCTTTGTGCTCCTTTGTGCCTCTACAGGGCCAGCAGCGCCCTTGGGGCTATAGCAGCATCACCTGTTTCTCATGGTTCAGATCTCGTGGGAGGATCTTCAAACCACACCGGGCAGGCCCCTCCCCTCAATTCTGATATGTGTGTTTGGTCCCCACTTAGAGAGTTCCACTCTGTTGATGGGAGTACGTCTGGAGTATAGCAGCAGAAAGAAGGTCGAGAAACACTGATTTCACACTAGTGCACAATATTTATTTATATTTGCCAATTTTTCCAGGAGAGAAGAAAAAAGTTTCTGGATTTATTCATCATGACGAGAGGGAACCCAGCTCTTTGGACGATGAAAATACAATACTCAGCGATCACTATTTACCTGGCAATCAGGTGCCTGATTTACACCCAAGAGGAGGTAAAGCAACCACTGGACACTGGCCTGGGAAACTCACTTATGGGAAGTCGTGGCTCTGTCTCTAAAACAGAAGGAAGGCTGCTCGAGTGGAAGGCTGCGGCCTCCCGCCCTAGGGCCCAATGTGATCCCCCTACACAAAAGCTCCTCTCTTCCTCGACGGCTCGTAAAGATTCCTCAGCATTCCACACCCAAAGACAGCCATGCGGTCATCTGACCGGCGTGCCCAGACACGATCCAGAGGAAGCTCAATTATCAGAGGCCATTCAGGGCAGAGCACGTGCTTCCTGGCATCTTTGTGATCCAGAGGGCCGGCACATTCTTCTGCCAAGAAAAGCATTTCAGAGCACGGTCCATGGCTCCTAGAAATCCTGGGCGGGAGCAAAGGTGTCACTGTCCACCCTGAAAGCCAGACCAGTCCACACGCTGCCCCACAGACAAGAGGCAAAAGACACAAACAAGTGATCCTGGCCGCCACACGGACGCTCCCTCCCTGCAACCCTGGAAAGCTCAACTCAGTTCTCCGTGGTCCCCTCTTGATCTATCTGTAGACCTTTGGACTTCGTCTCCCTCCCCTATGAACCTTGACTTTCCCTAACAGTCTTGACCTGAGGTTGGTGACCCCACTCTCCCGTACAGAATACGCTCCCCGAGCTCAGTCCCCAAAATGCCAGCGCCTGCCACCCCCCGACCCAGTCCTGGTTTACAAAGGGTTGAGTCAAGCGAGATTTAGACATCATTAAGAAATCACATGCTCCATAAGGCCAGCGTGTCACTTGAAATGGCATCCCTAGTGCTTTCCCAAGAATGAATCACTTGCCAACAACATCTCTACCTGTCACGGTATGAAAACAGAGCGGCAGGTGGAGTGGAAGGTAAGGGTACAGACCTTATAGTTAGTTGGACACGCCTGGCTCTGAATCTAGCTGTCACGTATTAGCTCTGTGACCTCTGGCAAGCAAATTAACTTCTCCGGCCTAAATTTCCACATCTGCAAAATGGGAATCAAAGTAGATCTTATAATCATGGGATTATTGTGAAAAACAAATAAGATAGTGTCACAGCTACTACCACTCACTCTTTTAAGCCCTATTGCTTTAAGAAGGGTGAATCCCTTCTACTTAATTTATTCCCTTTAATCTAAAACAAATTTGACTTGGCTCGTCCTGAGAGCCAATTAAGTATCTGGAATTGTGCAACGGGACCCTCCAAAACTCAAGCCAGCTCCAAGAGACTCATTTCTTCTCCAGGACTTAGCCGGGTGCCTTAAACATTGTGGGCAGAAGAAGTCCTTGCAGAACTGAAACTTATTCACAATCGAGATCTGGCTTATAACCAAGCTCTGGAAATCTGAATCAATTTCTTAAATGGAAGAGTGTAATTAACTAGCATTTTGAGGTTCCAGCTGTAAAGATGAGTTTTTCCATTGGCGTCGCTCTCAGATGTGCCTGCCTGAAGGCATGAAGCGCACCCTTCCATTTAGAAGAATTTTCTCTCCCCAGGAATTGGCACTGTCACAGCACAACCGGCAGTGTCCTACACCTCGTATCCTGGCTCCCCTCGGTTCCCCGAGAAGCCACAAACTGCAAAGCAGAGTCACGGGGCCTGGCTTTGCCCAATTCTGCCCATTCCTTTACCTCTCTGAACCTCTTCCCTCACTTTTAAACCGAGCACATTTTAGGCAGGGCTGTCGTGAGGATTCAAGAAAAATATTTGTCCAATATCTGGCCCGATGCCTAACTTGGCAAGCAAGGACTGAATACATTTTGCTGTCATTATTATTTTCCTTCATCTAAATTCTACTCGCGGGTAAACTTAACTAGCAGTAGCTATCAGATGGTCTGAAAATAACTGACCTATAGAGAAGACAGCCTCTCTGAGTCCCATTTCGCTCATTTGTAAATGGAAAGTATCACAAACCACAGGGGCACAGGGAGGGTCAGGTGAAACAGTGCATGTGGTTACCTACGTGGGGGTCCCTGGACCAGAAGCTTCAGCATCACCTGGGAACTTGTTGGATATGCACAGTCCCAGGCTCCACCCCAGACCTACAGAATCAGAGTCTTAGGGGACAGGGCCTGGGAATCTGTGTGGTGACAAGCCCTCCGGGTGATTTCAGTGCTCACCCAAGTTTGAGAAACATGGGTGTGACAGTGCTTCGAATTTCTGGATTTTCTCAGTGATTATTACTGTGAGCCCACTTTAAGCAGCAGACCACAGAGTAAGAGCCCTGGAGCCGAAATCCATAGCTATTTACTTCATGAAGACGTCCTCAAAGTCCACTGGTATTTTTCTCATCTAAATAGTAAACAGCAGGCTCACGTAACAGGAAACCATTCTAAGCAAATGCAATGATTATTTGGAGTATAAAGAACTAGGAGTCCGAAATACCCTATTTGGCTCTAAACATCTAGAAGACACAGTGGTCTTATGTTGATTTGACTTCCTGGTGAGTGTGAAAGTAGAGAGAAAAAAATGCTGAACCTAACGGTCTCTCCATCTTGATTATTTCCAAACATTCAGGAATGTGATATTTTACTCTGATGGTATTAAACACACACACAAAAAATTGTTATAGCAATGGAACACAGAAACCCCCCATTTTGAGACCACAGTTAAATGTAGCTGCTGAAAAAGTTAACACAACCTTAGTGTCCCTATCAGGGAGAGCCTTATTTTGGGTGAAGAACCTAAAGTTTCAGGGGCTGATTCCTAGAACCATAGCAGGTGTCTGCCTGTGATCTTGTCTTAAAATGCAGGCTCTGTGGGTTAGCCTTTCACCCGATGATAAGCAATGGTGAATTTTGGTGACTGTAGGCTCACCCTCAAGCTGACAATTAGAAGCATGTGGCAGGACCCCGGAACCCAGTTGACCTCAGCAAGGTCAGTCTAGAAAGAGGTCTTGACCAGTTAAAGCCCCTATCCATTCCTCCCTCTCCTGGTTTAACTGGAAGAACAAGGAAAAGAGGAATGAATTAGGAGGAGGTGAGGACACATTATCTCATTGAATTCCTTCAACAAATCCCATGAAATGTCCCCATTTTATACATGTGGAAACTGAGGTTCCTAGAGGTCAAACAACCTGACCAAGGGCGGAGTTAGAAACCAAGGCAGGTTTGCCTGGGGTTTGCTAAGCATATGCTCTTTCTGCCAAGCCCACCCTGGAACCTTCTAGATGGCTGCCAGGGAGCATAGAGAGTTCTTGAACCACGTGAGGTGAGAAATAATGGAGAGGTCTGAGGCTTGGGGGAGCCCATCAAAACTGTCCTCAACATCTGACAGGGTCGTAATAGAAACAAGAGAGTAAGTAGATTTATTTCCTGAGACCCCAGAGGGCAAAAACCAGGGCCCAAGAGTAGAAATTATAGGGCAGCAGGGATTGCAGCCGTGCAGAAGCCTGACAATGAAACTTCCCATCACGATGGGTTCCGAGGGCTTCTGATTTGGGAAGGAGGTTGCACAGGGACCTCTAAGCCTTCTCCGTGCTTATATTATATCATCTTTATACAAACATGCTTTTGCTGTTTTTCTCATTGTTGGGGTTTTTTGTTGATGTTGCTGCTGTCTTTGTTTTTGCCTGAAGATCCAAATAGGATCTGATAAAGTCATCACTATGCCTTCCACACTGGATGTGTTCCCTGCAGCTACTGGAGCACATATTCCTATTCTTCTGGTCCGGTCACTGAAATTTTGTTTTGTTTTTTTCCCCTCTCGTTGGAGTAAAGGAAAGACAATCGCGTGGACCTCAGAGGCTCTGACAAAAATTATTCCACATCTTCTAAAATTACTTGCATGTGAGGCTATTGTTGTTTCAGAATGTGTGTGTGTGTTTGCCTTGCCATATGCGCAGGTGGAAATAAAGGTAACGCTCTTGATTTTTAACTAAATCACAACCCGCTGTGACTTATCCCTACCCAGCCTGTCACTACGCTGTACCAGGTTGTCTATTTCCATTGTAATCCCCTCCTGTTTTTTGCACAATCACTCCCCTGGCTTCAGCTTATATGTAAATCATTTACCTCAGGAATACCAGGAAGGTTCTGTGAGTCGTCTGTGTAGCTGTGACACTGAAAATAGACATCGTGCTCGTGGGATGGTCCCTTAGAGGATTACCATAGTGCAATCCAATCTCTGTTCTGACCTAGACTCTGAGTTGTACAAAAACACACTGGATAATTGTACCTAAGAAAGAAAGCAGCATTTTCAGCGACCTCGCCTGAACACACTCATGGCAAACAAAGACTGAACTGTGAAGAGTAGAGACCCAACATTCACTCCAGCTTTTAGAAGCTCTCGGGCATCACTAGACCCCAGCTCTGCAGGGATTATTTTCTAATAGTGTCGTCATCTAAGTCACCTCTCATGAGCGGTCTTGAAAAAATAAATACCTACTTTTCCCTCTGCTCGGGGTTTCTGACAGTGAGGGATGGGCAAGGCAATCAGTCCGTCGGATTGTGTTTCTTTGCTCACTCCTCACCCGCTCTCTCAAAGGCAGGCTCCCGTAAGTGGCCGAATGCGCTCCGTGTGTGGGTGATGCCTTGCGGTCTGACCTCCACCCGGTGGCTGCCACATAGACAGTTCCAGCCAGAGGAAGGGTGAGGCCCAGCAAGGTGAGGAACCTGCAGGGAGATGACACACATGTGACCAAGCCTGACCTCACCCCAGCACCACAGTACCACAGTAAGATGCAGAGAAAACAGCCCAGGGCAAAAAAACCCTCTCCAGCCCCCTACTGAAATGTAGGCAAACGTTAAGAGGCTTAAGGGTTAGGAGTGGCTTTCTAAGAAAAGATAATGAAAGAAATTACAAAGTCAAAGATGAATGGATTTCACTAAAGTCCTTATTATAATTGTAAAAAATAAATTAATCATAACAAACAAAAAACAACCAACACATCGAGGAAGAGATTTGCAGCTGATATGACTGTGTCATATCCTTCATCTGTAGAATGAACTTTAAAAAATCAGTAAGAACCCAACTAACACAGACATAGAAAAGGGAGTGAAGAGTATGAATAGCAGGTAAACTTAGAAAGAAAAACCCTTATTACCAATTTTTTTTAACGTAAAGGGAGTGAAGAGTATGAATAGCAGGTAAACTTAGAAAGAAAAACCCTTATTACCAATTTTTTTTAACGTAAAGTAAACCAATTTATGAATCTATCAAATTGGCACCAGTTTTCATAAAGGGAGCTTCTGATGCTGGTGGCAGGGTAATGAAACAGACATGGGCATCTCCTACTGGGGGCAGAATAATGAGGTTTTCAGGAAAGCACCTTATAAAAGATCCGACTTCTGGGCCAGCAAGCCTACTGCCATTAGTTTGTCCTAAGAAACAATGTCAGATGCAACTAAGACTTAACAGGCAAGTTTGCCGAGGTGTTTGGGGAAGAAGCGATGCCTCAAATAAAAGAAATTCATCTTCAGTGTCACATGATAGGAACAGGAATATCTGGGGATGGAATACATTTCTCAGTAATCCCAAAAGCCCATCACATTTGGGTGTGGCTGGCTCCCTCTGGAACACGTTTGAATTTTCTTGTTTAAAGTAAATGGTGGACTTCCCTGGTGGCGCCATCTGTCTGTCAATGCAGGGGACACGGGTTCGAACCCTGCTCAGGGATGATCCCACATGCCGCAGAGGAACTAAGCCCGTGAGCCACAACTACTGAAGCCCGTGCGCCTAGAGTCCATGATCTGCAACAAGAGAAGCCACCGCAATGAGAAGCCCACACACCGCAACGAAGAGTAGCCCCCGCTGGCCGCAACTAGAGAAAGCCCACGTGCAGCAACGAAGACCCGACTCAACCAAAATAAATAAATTAATTAATTAAATTAAAATTCACCTTTAAAATAAATAAATAAATAAAGTAAATGGTGATCAGACGTCATTCAATGAATGCAAATGAAATGGCCAAGTGTAGCTAGTGAGCAAAAGTTGATAAAACAGTCCAACGTGCACATCCCAGCCCGGTACCTGAGATGCCTATACTCACAGACACATGGCAACAGACATGTCCAGGGGGAGTGATCCAGTCACATCTGGCCACACCCCCACCAGATGAGGAGAAAGAATTTATTGTAAAGACAGGGAGAGAAGGAGCCAGAAACGAAACATTTCTGAATCTTAAAATATCTACCAAGAAGAAAAAAAAAAGATTGCATTAGTAACACTTTACTTGGCAATAAATACTTAATGCTTTTCCAAGAGCTTTCATATTTATTATTTCAAAATCAAACTTTGACATTAAAAAGGGCAGCTAGCTTTTAATATATCTGATTTACACATGGGGAAATTAGAGCTCAAAGGTGCAGAAACTCACAGAATTAGGAACTCTTGGCCCAGCTGGAGGTGGACCACGGGTCTCCTGAATCCTCAGCCTGCCCGGGCTCTGCATCTTTTCCCAGCACTCAGAACTGGGAATGGCAATCCACAAAAGCCTCATTGCTGGCTCAAATCTTTCTGTGAGCAGGTGTCCACAAGAGAGATATATGCGACATGAGATGGAAAAATAGGGTGGAAGGCACAAGCTGGGGAAAGGTGCCGCCAGATATTGAAGATAAGATGCACCAACTTAGGACACAGTTAATTAGTCACCACGAGAAATAGTTCGTAAAGATACAAGTGGGAAGACTAGGCAGCAGAGGTCTCAAGCTTTAGCGTGCCTCGGAATTTCCTGAAGGGCCTGGTAAATAGACCGCTTCCCGCCTCCCCTCCCTGCAAGCTCTGAGCCAGTAGGTCTGGGGTGGGGCCAGAGAATTTGCTTTTCTAACAAGTTTCCGGGTGTTCCTGCTGCTAATTGGGGTGCGCACTCTACCAGACCAGGGGACTTCCAAAATCTCAGCAAAGGATGAGGGGCACAGCGTGGTCTCATAAAATAGCAACACTGGTTATAAATAACAAAAAACACTGCTGTTTATTAAATGCCCACTTGCTATGAGGCAGGTCTTGTTCATTATTTCTACTTTGTCAACATCCCTATGAGGAGCTATTATTTACCTTATTTTACAGACAAGGAAAATTCTCCTCAGATAAGTTTATGAATTTGAACATAGTGGTTAAGAATACAGGATTGGGGCTTCCCTGGTGGCGCAGTGGCTGAGAGTCCGCCTGCCGATGCAGGGGATGCGGGTTCGTGTCCCGGTCCAGGAAGATCCCACATGCCGCGGAGCGGCTGGGCCCGTGAGCCATGGCCACTGAGCCTGCGCGTCCGGAGCCTGTGCTCCACAACGGGAGAGGCCACAACAGTGAGAGGCCCGCGTACCGCAAAAAAAAAAAAAAAAAGAATACAGGATCTGCAGTTTGGGAGCCTGCATCCACCTTTGACAATCTGACCATGGGTAAGTTAGTTTAATTGCCCTGTGCCTCAGTTTCCCCCTTGGTAAAATGGAGATACCTACTTCACAGGGTTGTTATAAAAATGAAATGTGGCGAGAACTCTAAAGCACTTAGAAAGTACCTGGCCTTGAGTAAGAGCTCAGTAAATGTTGGTTGTCTTTATTATGATTGCTGCTGAGTTGCAGGGCCAGAGCTCACCCCAGGTCTGTATGAACTTGAAGGATGTGGTCTTTTTATCCCCTCAAGCTACCTCATCTCACCACACCACTAGACTCGCGTTCAGGAGTTTTGGGTCCAAGCCACCTTGCTGTGTGACTCTGGGCAAGTCACTTCAGCCCTCTGGGTCTCATTTTCTCATGTATGTAATGAGGAAGGGTGGGTTGGACACAATATATTCTCATGTCCCTTCCACCTCCAGCACGCACTGTTCCCATGAGTGTGACCAGAGGGTTTCTGAAATGTCCAAATAGGGCACTAAAAGGTCAAAAATGTGTGATCCCTTGTGAGTCTTATTGTCACCTGTTAAGGGTGGAGACAAGAAGCAGGAGATGTTGGTGGGTCCTCAGCGCTGGCCAATAGTAAGGGGGCTCCATCAGGGGATCCCTACGGGGGACACAGCAGCAGAATTCCTTTATCCAATTCCAATCATTTTGAATTGCTCCCCGAGCTACTTCCTGGTAGTATTCAATATTTTAATTTCCCCAATAAACTCTCACCCTGAAACAAAAGTGTACTGACAAGCTGACAAGTCTGTTCCCCTTTGAAGTTCTATTCTAATTTTAAAAGAATCAACTGGAGTTCTGTTTTTTCAGTGAACCACTCAAGAGCCTCTGGCCGATTGATCAGGACCCCAGCCTGCGGACTCCGGATGAACTGAGAAAACCAGCTTCTCTGGCCTGCAAAGCAAAGCCCAGCCCTTGCCTGTGGTGACCTTCTGCGGACATCCTGCAAAGCCACAGCCACCATAACCTTCCTTGTCACCTTTAACTGCACAGCACATATTGGAGGTCATGGGACGATCCCAAATCAAGATGTAAAAGCTTTGTAGTTTATCTTCACTATTGAAAAAAACTTTTTTTTTTTTACTTTAATTAAGGGCCTTCCATGCCACAAAGAGTCCAAGACAACAGAATTAGGAATAAAATGATAAACTATACTTCTGGGCTTCGAGATTACATTTTCT
Source organism: Phocoena phocoena (assembly GCF_963924675.1). Taxonomy (NCBI): domain Eukaryota; kingdom Metazoa; phylum Chordata; class Mammalia; order Artiodactyla; family Phocoenidae; genus Phocoena; species Phocoena phocoena. Next base: position 16,032,931 of record NC_089231.1, read on the forward strand.
TCACCTCCCTTTGTTTTTAAAAGTGTGTTTTTTTGTTAGATCTGAAGCCTCCCTTTTCAAGAAGCACAGGTTTCGCAGCAGCTGGAAAATGTACCCCAGGTGTCCCAAATGATACTCTTTCTGCGTCTAAATCATAGAGGAACTGCCTCACTAGCCCCGAAGCCGATGAAAGCAGGTTAGAATAGACATCACCTCAGCTGCCCCGGGGGATTCCCTGTCCGTGGATGAGCAGTCTGTCTGTGGATGAAATCTGAAGCGCTGGGCAACAGTGTCCAGACTCTGAAGGACACGGGAGACCCAGGTCCTCACTGCTAAGCGGGCAAACCTGGAAGGTGATAACTTCTTCATCCATGGGGTGAACACTGCCCCCCTAACCCCAAAGATATTGCAGGCAGTGTACTAACTAAATGACATTCCTGGCTCTGCCCCACTCCATCACCATACCACCCTGTAGTCTGGCAGTGACTTTTAAACCTCTAAATAGCTCTGGCCCAACCAAAAAGCCAGAATAGTGCTGGAAGTGTGTGTGTGTGTGTACATGTGTTGGGGGAGATCACAGAAAGGGTTAAGCATGGTTACACTGAAGGCAGCATCAGCTTAGGTCCCCCAGACACTCAGGCTCACCCCTTCTACCTTGGGCCTGGGTCGGGAGTACATGGGGGCTTCTGCAGGATCCCACCCCCTCCCCCCAGCTCCGGTCCCACCCATTTTCCCCTCAGATGCTCTGTTCCTATACCACCAACTGCCTTACGGGCAGGAGTATGGACAACCTAAGCTCCGCCCCCTAGGCCCACCCCCACTGCAATTCCCAGGTCCTAGACACTCGAGAGTGCGGACTGGAAGACAACGGGCAGGCTCCAGGGGGGCAATGTCCCATTGGCCCTGCAGCATCTCATCCCATGGGGAGGACACAGCCAGAGGAAGGCCAGAGAAGTGTGGCATCCCTTAAATATGGAGTCCAGGATAGGATCCTTCTTGGCTAGGTCTGAGGGCTGCATTGCAGGCATCACTCCCCCTTCCTGCAAAGTGCCTCTCATGTTGATTACAAGACTCCAGGGAGCCTAAGGGTCAGAAGAGAAGGACGATGAATAGAACATAATTGAACCCTAGATGTCCAAAATCAAGTTCAAAGGGACTTGGAGAAGAAACTCTTATGGACTGAATTGAATCTCCCACCCCAAATTCATATGTTGAAACCCTACCCCCCTAGTACCTCCGAATGTGACTCTTTTAGAGGGGTGATAAAGTTAAACATTCCATTGACGTGGGCCCTAATCCAATCCGACTGGTGTCCTTACATGAAGAGGAAATCTGGACACACCCATGTGTGCACACAGAGGAAAGACCACGCACGTGAGGAAACAGCAAGAAGGTGGCTGTCTGCACACCAAGGAGAGAGGCCTCGGGAGAGATCAGCCCTGTGACACCTCGATCTAGGACTTCCGGCTGCCAAACAGTGTGAGAAATAAATTTCTGTTGTTTAAGCCACCCAGCCTGTGGTACTTCGTTAAAGCAGTCCCAGCAAACTAACACAGAGACTCACCAAACGCTATGCTCAGTGGGGCAGCACTTGGGCTGGGAACCAGGCCAAGACTCTCAGAACTGGACCGCACATGGACGGTTGGGCTCCCTGGGCTTGTCCAATGTCACCAAGTGACCCAAGTCAATGTCCTCAGGTCCCAGGAGCACTGAGAGGAAGCACCCATACCTGAGTCTCTGTCCTGCCATAGTAACTAAAACTGACTGGCAGCCCCTGCACATTCAATCAACCTTAAGTGTGCCAGATTCCAGGTCTACACAGGGGAATATGAAACCTTTGCTTGAAACCAAATAAATGATCTGTTTCCAAGATTTCAGCACACGCCCCCCTCCAACCTCTGCACTAACATAGGCCAGCTCGGGCTTCCCTGGTGGTGCAGTGGTTGGGAGTCCGCCTGCCGATGCAGGGGACACGGGTTCGTGCCCCGGTCCGGGAGGATCCCACATGCTGCGGAGCCGCTGGGCCCATGAGCCATGGCCGCTGAGCCTGCGCGTCCGGAACCTGTGCTCCGCAACGGGAGAGGCCACAACAGTGAGAGGCCCGCGTACCGCAAAAAAAAAAAAAAAAAATAGGCCAGCTCAAGCCCTCCTTATAAATGTCTCCTTTTTACCCAGCATGGCTCTCCCTGCCCCCATTGCCCCTCACCCCAAAGCTCCTCTCCGAGTGTGCCCGTCCCCAGCGCTCAATGTGGGACCTGAGCATCTCTTTCCTGACAGTGTTTCCCAACAGCTCAAGCACACAGACGCTTCTTCCTAATTGTAGGTTTCCCGAAATGAGTAACTCCCAATCCTTTTGACCCTCCCCCAGCACACACACGTGATGTCTCACACAAAGGCCAGATAGTAAAGTGCTCAATAAATATTCTCGGAATTAAACTGAGAACAGAAAATGGTATTCTGTGAAATGTTTTGGGCTTCTTTTGAGTCCTTAGTTGGAAAGACACTTCCGGGGGTAATTCAAGTTATTCTTATTAAAATAGGTCCATTTTCTCAATCAGTGCTCAGGGAAATCCATGAGAGATAGCAGCGGGGCAAGAAATCAGCCCTTGCAGTGCTAACACCATTGTTCCACTACCTAGGCCTCCTAATTCTAATTATAGTAGGCAAAGTGAGATGCTATCGGCCTCACAGAGCATAGGAAAGAGAACAGCGCAGAGGAGCGAAACATGCCACCCCAAAATGTGTCTCTTTGGCACGCAGATTATTTCAAGCTAAAGACAATCAAGGTGCAAAAGTCTCAGGAAGAACCTTTGACCTTCATCCTAACTGCCAAGAAGAATGTAGATAGGGGACATGTTCCAGAGAGGGAGTCATCATCATAGATAACTATAGTATAATAGGAACTAGGGGTGTGGACAGGAAGAAACCCAGCAAAGTCTGTTAAAATTCCTCTCTGTGTCCGTTGTCTCTGCAGGGTCTAGCAAGCATTTGTTTACCAAACACCTGTCCTTTTTCACCTTCATGTAAATTGCCTTCCTTCCCTTTGAAGCCCCAAACCCCTCCCTGATTCTCCTTCTCTCAGAGGGCACATAAGCCTCAATGGTCTAACTTGTCCCATAGTCTCCTGGAGCCCCAGAATGTCCGTAATCAAATTCGATTTTCTCCTGTTAATCTGTCTCTAAGTCACCACCTTCCCAACTCCCTGTCATGTTTAAAGGACCTCAGATAACCGAGCCAAATGAGCAGCTAGGTATTAGGTAGTGTTCTGGATTGAATTGTGTCCACTCCAAAAATTTCAAACCCTAACACCCCTCCACCCCCGCTGCCACCCTGGGGACTCTTGAGTTTGGTAACACTGCCAATGTGACCTTATTTGGAAATAGGGTCTTTGCAGAGGTAATCAACTTAAGAAGAGGTCATAATGAAACAGGAGGGAAGGGGGCAGGGCACAACCTTTAAAAACATGACACAGGCATAGGACATGACAAAAACTGGTTAGAACCAACTAGGTCCAAGGTGGCAGAAGATTTGACTTCCAGTGGACCTTGAGCCTCATCATACACAATTGTAATACATTAGCATAATCTAAGTGACACACCCACCAGCGCCACAGTTCCGAAGCCGGCCATCAAAGATCAAAAAGTGGGCAGAGGACCAATTCCTGGAAATCTCCACCCCTTCCCCAAAATTCTTGGAAAAATCTTCCCACTCATTGGCCTATGAAATTACCCAGCCCATAAAAACTAACGACCCCATATTTCGGGGCCTCTCACCCTCTGAGATGGGCCACGATGGGTCACACTCTGTCTGTGGAGTGTGTTTCTCTCCAAATAAACCCACTTCTTACCTATCACTTTGTCTCTCACTGAATTCTTTCTGAGAGGAGACATCAAGAACCTGAGCTTCATTAAGTCCTGCGACCAGGTATGTGATCTCAATTAAAAGACCATGGGTTCAAATCCCAATCTGGGTTCTGGCCGGGTTTGAGTCCCAGCACTTGTATTCAAGTCCCTATCTGAGGTCCATGGTTTGATTACTAGGTGAGGGTAGGTCCTAAGTCCAGTGTGACCGGTGTCTTTACACAAAGAGGGAAATTTGGACACAGAGAGACACACAGGGAAGAACACTACCTGATGATGGAGGCCAGATGGGAGTGATGCCTTGTAAGCCACCCAGTTGGTGGTACTTTGTTACAGGAACCCTAGGAAACAGAACACAGTAAGTGGTGCTAAAATACGCAGATGTGAATTGTTAGGGAACTAGCCTATAACTGGGTTTGGGATCATCACACCCAAATCTTATCTAGACCCACTGGTGCTCCATATTTTCATTATCAGGAACTCAAAGTCTGTTGGTTGAAATTTTATAACATCCTATGGCAGCCACTTTATGCAGTTTTTTGCCTAAAAGCAGTATGTTCTGACCTGCCCAGAATAGTCCTTCTCTCTGCTACACCAGGCTCATTTCTTCTTGGCTTCTCTGCCACAGTCTTCCCCTCATGTTGACTCCTACCCTCGTGATCTAGTTGGAAAAAAATCCGCACAAACAGCTACTGCTGAGCTGGTTGCCTCCACATCTGTAATGGAAATATTGGCAACCCATCAAAAAGCTTTAAGGACGAGCTGACAAATCTTTTCCAGATGGAGACCTCTTCCCCTGGGCACAGATGCTCCCATTGCTATCTGCTGCCTCTGTGTAGAAGCTGGATAAACACCTTGGCAGTGAGGACTAAGTTCCACTAATACATTCACCCGAGTCAACTCTGCTCACCTTAATCAGGGCCCTTTATTTTTCCAATTCCTCAGAGAGAAATCATCAAAATATCTTTGTATTGATAATAATTTCCAACCTTCCATTTTATTCTAATATCAACTCTAGCTAATAAGCTTAGCATTAGGCAGAAAAACTAGACTAACAGATGAATCTCTTAAATAATAATGACCGTTAACTCATTAGAGAGTCATTTATTCACTTGCTATGCTAATATAATAACAACTCTGCAAGTTTTTCTTTGTTTCTAGGATATTTATGGCTTATTCAACAAGAACTGAAATTTAAATTTGACATATAACAACTGGCTTTCTCTTTTTTTGTTTTGTTCTGTTTTCTTTTTAATACCACCTGAAATATTTGGTTTAGATAGAGAGGTAATGTACCTGAAGCTGTTGGGATAATCATAAATTCAGAGGACAATTTAAGGTTATTGAAAACTAACTGCAGGCTTCCCTGGTGGCGCAGAGGTTAAGAATCCGCCTGCCAATGCAGGGGACATGGGTTCGAGCCCTAGGCCAGGAAGATCCCACATGTGGTGGAGCAACTAAGCCCGAGCACCACAACTACTGAGCCCATGTGCCGCAACTACTGAGCCCACACGCCACAACTACCGAAGACCACACGCCTAGAGCCTGTGCTCTGCAACAAGAGAAGCCACCGCAATGAGAAGGCTGCGCACCGCAACAACGAGTAGCCCCCGTTCGCCACATCTAGAGAAAGCCCGCACGCAGCAACAAAGACCCAACGCAGCCAAAAATAAATAAATAAAAATGTATTAAAAAAGAAAAAGAAAACTAACTGCAATATCAACACTTAAAAGAGGCTTTTAATACCGTGTGTGACATTGTGATATAATAAGAAATATAGGGCTTCCCTGGTGGCGCAGTGGTTGAGAGTCCACCTGCCGATGCAGGGGACACGGGTTCGTGCCCCGGTCCGGGAAGATCCCACATGCCGCGGAATGGCTGGGCCCGTGAGCCATGGCCGCTGAGCCTGCGCGTCCGGAACCTGTGCTCCGCAACGGGAGAGGCCACAGCAGTGAGAGGCCCGCATACCGCAAAATAAATAAATAAATAAATAAAATAAAATAAAAATAAGAAATATATATTTGGTCTTCATCCCCAGTTCCTGGTACAGAACGCCTAAAGCCTTGGAATTTCCCAAGTGATGGGCTGAGAGGAGCATCCGTTGTTATTCATTATAAGCCCCTTTCAACCACACTTGAGTTTAAGCTAATAACGTGACTCTTGGAGGAGAGGGGCTGGTTGTCAGAGGAACCAACCATGTGATTAGAGGGTTGGGAGTTTCAGACCCATCCCCAACCTCTGGGGAGAAGAGAGGGCCTGGGGATTGAGTTACTCACCAATAGGCGGTGATTTAATCAATCATGCCTACATGATGGACCCTTCATAAAAACCCTAAACAAAGGGGTTCAGAGAGCTTCCAGGGTGATGAACACACTGGGGTGTTGGGAGGGTGGTACACACTGAGAGGGCATGGAATCTCTGTGCCCCTTTCCACATACCTTGCCCTCTGCATCTCTTCCACTTGGCTATTCCTGAGTTTTATTCGTTATAATAAGCCAGTAATAGTAAGTCATGTGTTTGCCTGAGTTCTGTGAGCCATTATAGCAAATTATCAAACCCGAGGAGAGGATCCTGGGAACAAATCAGAGTCATGGGAACCCCTGATTTGTAGCCAAGTTGGACAGAAGTAGTGGGTAACCTCAGGACCCAATACTTACACAATTGGTGTCTGAAGTGGGGAGCAGTGATGTGAAACTGAGCCCTTAATTTGTGGGGTCAGCACCACCTCCAGATACTTAGTGTCACAATTTCATAATGTAAGGAGGAAACCCACACATTTGGTATTGGAAGTTTCTGTATGTAGAGAAACAATGTCTTCCTTTTAATGTGTCACGTTAGTTCTTATTTGGATGGATGACAAGAGTAAATACAGAAGACACTCGCAGTAAAAATTTTAGGCTTTAAAGCTCTTCCTTTGAAAATTTTGAAAGACTTCGAGGAAATCTAACCAGTTTCCACGTGGACTAAAATGTTTCCATTCCACTTGGCTAAAGTCAGAAGGGGACTGTAAGCCTGCAGAGACTTGGGGCCAGACTGAACAACATGGTCTACCCCTCTTTGTACAGAGGAAGAGGCTGGAGCAGGGAGAGATTAAGTGATTTGCCCAGGATCACACAGCTGGGAGGTGCAAACCAGGACCAAATGCTGGCCTCTTAGCATTAATCCATCACAACACATTGGCTTCACACGATCCCAGTTTAGAACGTCTTTCCGGATTTGGCACCTGACTGATTTCCACACATGGGCCACAGCAGAGAACCCTCACAATATGGAAACCAGATACCATCCAGCTCCTTCCTTCAGACCTAACCAGGCAGCTGAGGCTGATTAAGGCAGTGAGGGAAGATTACGTTTAAAAAGTTATTACATAGGGCGTCCCTGGTGGCGCAGTGGTTGAGAGTCCACCTACCGATGCAGGGGATGCGGGTTCATGCCCCGGTCCGGGAGGATCCCACATGCCGCGGAGCGGCTGCGCCCGTGAGCCATGGCCGCTGAGCCTGCGCGTCTGGAGCCTGTGCTCCACAATGGGAGGGGCCACAGCAGTGAGAGGCCCGCGTACCGCAAAAAAAAAAAAAAAAGAAAATATTATTACATAAAGATTCAGCTCCTACCTTCTCTTTAATGTCTCTCTCCTCCTCTCCACCCACTCCCAAGACCCCCAAACTCTATTAGTCTCGGTTTATTGGATTTAGCAGGATGAAAGTTTGGTTCAATCCCAAGAGAATGGCCAAGAGGCTCCAAGGGGCCGGGGATTTTCAAACTTGATGCTGAGACAACAGGTTCACTGGGTATTCTATTGGACCTACCCAGCCGAGACATCTCAGTCACATCTTCTTCAGCACAAGAATTGGGGACACACACGCCCACGCTGTAGTCAGCTCCATCCTGGGAACACAATGCCACAATGTTCTTTAATGTTAGTATTCATAGAATATATGCACGATCGTTCCTAAGTAAGGCTACTGCTGTACTACCCATGAATCCAGATCGGGAGAAGGAAAAGAGAAGTTATTGAAAGAAGAAAAGTTTGCTGACTTCTTTGGAGATGGTTTTTCCATTACAGAGTATTTCAAGTCAACTTACAGAACATCACATGCACCCATATTTAAATAAAAATATGCTCCAAGGGTTAACGTAATTGCTTATTTAGAAAGCAGGCTCGGGACTTCCCTGGCAGTCCAGTGGTCAAGACTCTGTGCTCCCATTGCAGGGGGCACAGGTTCGATCCCTGGCCGGGGAACTAAGATCTCTCATGCCCCACGGTGTGGCCAAAAAAATTTTTTAAATAAAAGAAAAAAAAAAAAAGCAGCCTCTACTGTGGGGTAGTCTGCCCCAGTTCATCTCTCTCCTATATTACAGGTCATTAAGAGTTAACAACTCGTACAATTTTCAACAAATTTGCCAAGCTGTCATTTCTTTGTAGCAGGACACAATGTACCAAGTAAAGATTTTATTAATAAAAAAGCCCAAAATGAGAATGCCGGTGCCAATAAAGTAAAGATCAAGTTATAAATAAAAATTGCTGGGATGCTTCTTCTAAGCATATAATTTACATGATTGTGTACATTTCACCTTTTGCTCTGATATCAAAATCATTAGTCTGCTTTGAAAATAGGATATGAACCCTCAAGCAATCATTGTCAAATTTTCAGCATGACAGATGGAGCTGGGTGATAATCTCCCTATCTCCATTGGTTAACAATTGTAAGACCATTTTATAGCATTAACGTCAAAGAGCTTGGTTTTCTTATTGTTATTTTATACAACTGTTATTAGCCAACTAGTAATGTATTTTCTCTTAGTGTTGCGTGCCAGGCATAAAGTATATCTTTGTATTTAATAGGAGGCTGTGCTGTTCCTAGCTTTTTCCCCCCAAAAGTAAAAGAATTAACATGCTTTGAAGATAGTGAGCCCTGTGACCTCAGTCAACCTATTTAGTGATGTATTTGTAAAAGTTCCAACCCATCTGCTAGGATAACCTCAGATTCACGTTTCAGAGCTCTGTTTCTGGGAAAGGATTATGGGTAATGGGAAGTCCATTTCCTTTGGTATTCCAAACACTGATGGTGAGTCAGGAGTTAATGCTCAGGAATATTGGCTGGAACTTGACCTTAGATTCCCCATAAAGGTCATCCAGAGGTCTTGTCCCATGCAATGTGGTAGGAGGAACATCTGAAGACCTGTTTGGTTTGTGGACAACTACCTCCTATAATGTCCCATACTCAGGACATGCAAGCAAGTTTCCACCAACTGTTTAAAATTTAACTTTTTGCAAAACATCTTAATAGTTTGTTGCTTTTCCAATGAAGATAAGCAACCAGTGGAGTTGTATCAGGTTTCATATCATGAGTCCAATGTTCACCAGTCTTTTAAGAGTGTGTGTGTAGATCCCACGCTCACATGCAGGACGTGAAGCTTGCACTACTGCCCTTGGAAATGCCCCGATGGAGCATGGGTAGAGAGACACTCACTGGAAGATCCCAGCCTGTCCACATTTCCATTAAAAATATTGCTTCCCAGCTTCCTGAAAGAGTCATACACTGAATTTCAGAGCAGAAGAAGTGGGCAAATTTAGCTTCCTTGTGTCGCTTTCAAATGAATTTATCGGCATTCAGCTCCACCTTCTAAACCTCTAAAATTTAAATGATCGAAAAAAGAAGAGGCAAGTATTCAGATGGCACTCTTGGGCCTGCATTTGGCACCCACAGCCCATCTCTTCACTGAGGAGAACCATGATGCATGTTCTCACACATGACCTGCGTTCTCACACATGACCTGTTGCTGAAAAAATGAAGAGTTTGAAATCTTTTAAAAAACAAATGCTTTGGGGGAGTAAAAAAGATGTAACTAGGGCTTCCCTGGTGGCGCAGTGGTTGAAAGTCCGCCTGCCGATGCAGGGGACACGGGTTCGTGCCCCGGTCTGGGAAGATCCTACACGCCGTGGAGTGGCTGGGCCCGTGAGCCATGGCCGCTGAACCTGCTGAGAGGCCACAACAGTGAGAGGCCCGCGTACCACAAAAAAAGAAAAAAGTAACTAAAATTTGGTAGCTTTTCTTTCTCCTCCATACAGCCAGGAGAAAATACTCACGTCTTAAAATTTTTTAATCCAATTTTGTAGGACCTTATTTTGGAGAGAGGTTTTTGATTGTTTGTTTTTTAATCTTGGGAGTAAAAGCGTGCAGTAATCAAGTTCCACGGTTAATGCCTCTCTAGCCCTGGTCCTGTAAAGCTCCTATTTTATTAGTTTGTGCTCGTATATGTCCTCTTCCCCTTTATTTTAAATAATTCATTTCCTTTCCTCTTTCTTCATCTCACCCTTTCTCTTTCCTTTCCCCCAATTCCCCCCACCCCCATGTTTGAAATATATTGTCTCATTTGTAGGTGTTTTTATTTTATGTATTTGTAATTTATATGAATGGCCTTGTGCTTCAGATCTCCTGTTTCCACATATGTAACTCAGAGCTACATTTGTATTATGTATGGTGTTACTGTGCTCATCGAGTCCAGAGCTTCTGATTTCTGTATAATAACGCATCGTCATCTTAGACTTAGCTATGCCCCGGGTGATGGACACATAGATGGCCTCTAACACACAAAAACACACAGGGACAAACTCCTCATACGTATCCCTGTATAAACCTACGTGAGGCTTTAGCTCAGATATACACACCTGTGAGTGGGCCTGCTGGATCAGAAGGTACACAGATACTGTGTAAATCCCACCGGATTGTGTTCCAGAGTGACCGCCGCAATCCACATCCCCAGGGATGCTGACTCCTATCTCTTCTTTGCATCGTCCAGCTTTCCCATTTTTGGTGGTTAATGGATATAAAATGATATCCAATTGTTTGGATTTCCGTCTATCAAATTACAAATAAGTCAGGATATTTTTGTTTAAAATAGCTAAGCCATTTAAATTTTCTCTTCTGTAAAGTACCTGTTTGTATCCTTTGCCCACTTCTTAATGAATTTTCTTTTCTTGATTTGCAAGAGCTCCTTATCATTCTATATATTGGTCCTATTCTACCTGAGTTATCGAAAATACTTACTCTCAGTCAGTTATCTGTCAGTTCTTTATCTATTGGTTTCCTCATTGGATAGAAATCTGTTCTTTTGAGCGTGTAATTTTTGTTCTAGTCTTGAACGATCTTTGTTCTAGTCAAGACTGACTACATAATTTGCAGGGCTAATACAGAATGAAAATGCAGGGCCTCTTGTTTAAAAATTAATTAAGCATTTCAAGATGGTGACGCCAATCACGCTAAAGGAAGCGTGGGGCCCTCTGATGTGTGGGGTGCAGTGTGATTGCAAAGGTCACACGCCTACGAAGCCAGTCTGATTCTAATACCAGAACCATATGGTTTTTATTATTACGGATTCGAGGTATATTAAGTATTCAGCCTTTAGTCATCTTTTCAAAGTTCAGCTAGTTAATATCTGTGGACTGTTAATCATTCAAATTTCAGAAAATTCGTATCCAGAAGCTTTCAGAAAAATTCAGAAAATTTTTAGAAATTGCAGAAAATCTCAGAAAAAGTTTATTGAGTTCCTCAAAACATCCAGCTAGAATACTGATTGAAATCGCTTCAAATTTATTTATAGGTTATATGGGGGAAATTGACATCATCGTTGTATCAAGCTATCATTGGATGTCATGCCATTTACTAAAATCTTCTTTTGTGTCCTTATTTATAACTTTATATTTTTCCTTGATAATCTTAAGACAGATTACATAAACAATTCCTAGGTAGTGTAGAGTTGGCTATTTTCCTCAGTGTTTTATTTTCAATTATATTTTCCAACTGACTGTTGCTGGTGTGGAAAAATGCTATCGATCTTTGTAATTTGTTCTGGTATCTGGCGAATTTGCTGAACTTTCTTAATAGTTCTACCTTCTTATTTCTTTCTTTCTAATCTTTAGACCACTTTTTTTTTTTTCCTTTTCTAGTTTTGGAATCAAAGTTATAGTCAAATTTACTGTAATTATAACTGTTTGCCAAGGGTTAGTGATGGTGGAGGGAAGGGGCTGCATACGTCTATAAAGCAGTAACAAGACGGATGTGGTGATGGATAGTTATGGTCTTGATTGTGGTATGAGTTACACAAATCTACACATGTGCTAAAATGACATAGAACTATACACACACACGTACCAATGTTAATTTCTGAGGCATAGGGAGGTCAGGTCACTCGCCCAGGGTCACATCATTGTTAAGTGATAGAACAAGTAAGAAAACCGAAGCACAGAGACGATAAGTAATATACACAGCAATACAAATCTACCTCTTTTTAACTGCTAGTGAGAATCAGAGCTGAGTATTCAAAGCAGCTAATAAGGATCAGAGCTGTGTGTTCAAACCCATTTTAATCTGAACCCATAACTTCTTGCCCTCTCAAATATACAAAAAGACCCTGTTTTTGTTTGTCAGTTTGGTATGTCGGTTCTTATATATAGCTAAAGATAATGATCTTCCTTAGAGTGAGTGGGGAGGAAACCCCAAATACAGCTGGGAAAATTATACAGCTCCTCTTGCATTTCTGTCTCTGTCTTTACTAATAATTGTGTTCCCAAGGTGTAATGTAGAAATCAGGTTGAAGGAACTGCATTTTGCTTACATGAGTGCTTTTTAAGAAAGTAATATGTTGGCCTTCCCTGGTGCTGCAGTGGTTGAGAGTCCGCCTGCCAATGCAGGGGACATGGGTTCGTGCCCCGGTCCAGGAAGATCCCATATGCTGCGGAGCGGCTGGGCCCGTGAGCCATGGCTGCTGAGCCTGTGCGTCTGGAGCCTGTGCTCTGCAACGGGAGAGGCCACAACAGTGAGAGGCCCGCGTACTGCAAAAAAAAAAAAAAAAAAAGTAGTATGTTATTTTGAAAACGTCCTGGCCATAACTGGGCAAATGGTCCTTGCTGAGCTACCCGGGGTAAACTTTCATCATGAACCCTCTCCTCTTCTGGCAAGTTCTGTTGCTCTGGCCACTTGGGCTCATCCAGTGGGTGTCTGTTATCACTGGCCTCATTTTTATGCTTCCAAGTATTCCAGGTTATTGCTGTGATGAGCGAAACTTACTTTCCCCTTTTCCCTCCAGTGAATGTGACCCTCCTTGGCTCTGACCACACCCAGAACCTTAGAGCTGGTACCCACAGTGACTTGTAGCCAGCGATCATCTTTTAAGCTAAACTGCCTGAGTCACAAGATTGACCACATCCCTCCTCTCCTTACAACGCTTCCAAGGCACCATGAACAAAGTTAAAACGTAACTCTTAAGGGAGCGGTCATATTTACTGTATTAATAACTTGGATAAAGAATTGTATTCTGATCATATAAAAAGCCCTTACAAATCAGTAATTTTTATACTTTTCATTATTTTTTTGCATTTATATTGGATTATGGTTGATTTAAAAATCAGTAATTTGGGGGGACTTCTCTAGTGGTCCAGTGTTTAAGACTTGGCACTTTTACTGCTGTGGGCCCAGGTTCGATCTCTGGTCGGGAAACTAAGATCCCCCAAGCTGTGCGGTGTGGCCAAAAGCAGAAAAACCAAAAACAAATACAAATCAGTAATTTTTAAAAAGTCAAAGAAACTGATTTAAAACCTGCTAAGGATATGAACAGGCAACTCTTGGAGAAGGAAATCCAAGTGACCAATAAATATGAGAAAGTTGTTCAGTCTCACCAGGAAACCACAATTAGACACCAATTTCTTCTAGCCATCTGATCGGTAAAAATGTAGAAGGTTGATAAAATTGAATGTTGGTAAGAATATGAAGAAATAGTTCTCTCAATCCGGCTTCCTGGGAGCTAATCTCCTTCCTAATAGCAACTAAATTTTCTTTTAGAAAATTGTCACTTTCCAACTGCATGGAGTCTTGAAAAAATATCAAGGTGGTATGTCCTCTCATTACGGAAGCTGATGGGATCCCTGGAGGCCATTCCTGCTCTGCCCTCCTGTCCCTGTGACATGAGGTCCCAGGACTAGTGTGGAGTGAGTCAAGGCCTGAAGAGAAGCTTGGGCTTCATTCATCCACAGGTGGTTTCCTCAGAGGCTGTGGAGGCTGTTTGGACCTCACTGGTCCAGTGACCGGTTTCAAGCCTAGCAGGCCTTACTCTCCCTTCTGTGAGCTGCCCATCGTCTGCCGATAAACTCCCCTTTTTGCTGAAGGTTGTCAGGGTTGATGTCTGTGGTTTAACCGAAGGCTCCTTTCTAACCGTATCCCCAGTGGCCCAGCAATTCACCATCTCAGAATCTGCTCCAGGGAAACATATGAGCACAGAACTGCCAGATGCTTGTGGCATTAACACTTGTAAAAGCAGAAAAATGGACACAAACTGTTAGGTTGAACCACATGAAAGATCCATTTTATGGGACAAAAACAGTTTAATGTCAGTAGTTAAATGTTCATAGGCAACAACTAAGATGAGACAGATCTATATTTGCTGCTGTGGGAAATGCTCCAAGACACTGTAACATGGAAAAAAAAAAAAGATTAAGAACAATAAATATACTTTTCAATTTTACAAAACAATATCTTTCTGGTAGATATAGATGAACAAAAATGCAAGGAGAAAGTTCTAGAAGGATACACACCTATTGCTAAACAGCTGTTATCCAGGAAGGGGACTAAGAATTGAATGAGTGAACAAGAAAGACTTGAGCTTTGTCTGTATTGTTTCCATTCTTTTTGTTTGTTTGTTTGCGGTACGCAGGCCTCTCACTGTTATGTCCTCTCCCGTTGCGGAGCACAGGCTCCGGGACGCGCAGGCTCAGTGGCCATGGCTCACGGGCCCAGCCGCTCCGCGGCATGTGGGATCTTCCCGGACCGGGGCACGAACCTGTGTCCCCTGCATTGGCAGGCGGACTCTCAACCACTGCGCCACCAGGGAAGCCCTGTTTCCATTCTTTTACAATGAGAATAGAATCACATATTTAACAAATATAGTGTATAAACAATAAAATATGAACAGAATTTTTAAGTCAATATTTAAAAAAATTCTTCAAAGATACTCGTTCCATCCTCTAGAGTAGGAGTTGGCAAACTATGGCCCTGCTATTTTTGTAAGTAGTTTTATTGGAATACAGCCATCTCGTTTGTTTACATATTGTCAATGCTGCTTTATGAATACAGGCAAGGTTGAGTAGTTGCAACAGAGGCTGTACAGCCCACAAAACTGAAAATATTTACTAACTGGTTCTTTAGAGGAAACCTTTGCAGATCTCTTATCTAGAGAGGGGATTTTCAATCCTGGCAGACATTAGAATCACCTGGGGCAATTTTTAAAAAACACTAAAGCCCAGGCTCCACCCTCACAAAGAATGACTTAATTGGTCAGGGGTGAGGCTTGGGCATTAATTGTTTTTCAAATGTTCCCAGGAGATGCTATGTGCCGCTAGCCTTGACTGCTGTGCTCTTTCAGATTAATTCCAGACTCCAAGCTCGGTTTAAAAGGCCTTTCGTGACCAGACCTGCCTCTAGTTTCATCGCCCCACACCCACGCCCATTTCCTCTGCTCCATTATACAGAACGCACCAGGCCCGCACTTGTCTGTCTTTCTGCCTGGAATGTCCCTGCTTCCTGTCTGCCTGGCAAATGCTGAATCATCCTTTGAGTCTGGGCTGAAAGATGGTCTGCCCAGGAAGCAGCCCAGACTCTAGCTTAGTGTATCAGACTAGAAGGCCTGTAGCTGTTGGCCTGTCTCCCCTCTGAGGGAGGGGCTGTGTCTTCATCAGTGGATATTTCAGAGGAGGAGGTCAATAAACATTTGCTGAGTTAACTGAATTAAATTTTGAAAAAACTAAGTGCAAATGCCCCAAATCCAGCTCCACAAACGTATTGTAAGGTCCTCTCTGTGTCAGAAACAAAACTGGATGTATTTATTATAAATAGACTGCATGATTTCCAAATTCCCTTCTCCATCACTGACTATCCCAAACTTGATAGCCTAGAGTTTAAGGATCTGGAACTATAAGAGCCTTTCTTGACCCTTGGATAAATCCCTGAAGGACAAATGTAGAGAGATACCTAATTCTTCACTTGAGAAGATTAAACTCTAGTTCTCTTTCCAATTGGTGTTTTGCTTTGTAAATGGATTGGATTTATGGTTTTCTACCTGAGGTTATTCTGTATGCTGTGCAGATTTTCAGTTGCATTTGCTTCCTTTCTGGTTATGAAATCGAATGGACAGGTTGTTCTTTTCCTGCCTTATCCTTAATTAGTTTCTGTCAAGAACCTGAGATGCCAGGCCATGGGCCCTGTCCAAATCTAAATACATTGTGATTGTCACAGGAGGGAAGGATAGAATAAGCTAATGATTAAGCCCACCTGTTACTTCAAATTGCATGGCAGTTGTTCCAAGTTTTCATTTCCAAAAGATTAAAAACAATTTGTTTCAATTCTGCCGAGCTAATTAACAGACACATTTTCTTTCTTGGCAACCATATGTGGATATTAAAATGCAGAATTGATTAATTTCTGGGTTTAAATGAACGAAAGAGAGGCCTTGGTCAATGGTCTTAGATTTTAAAATATGGATGCACTTAACTCAGGAAGGTGAAGGCACCAGAAGCTTCTAGAATGCTGAGCCACAAACAAATCCTGAAAGCAGCGATCATCTTCAGCGGTTACAGCAAATATTTATTAAGCACCTACCCAATGGCTGTGTTGCACTGCAGGTTTTTTAAAACTAGAATTGAACAGTCCTTGTCCTGCGTTGGATACACATTAAATGCTAAGCATCAGTTGTCAGTGATCTCCTTGTGGATAAAAGATCTGAATGTGCTGTCAATTTGATATCCAGGTTCCTAAAGCAGGCTCTTTACAAACACCTCTTGGCAGTCCCCCTTGCATCTGACCAACTATTAATCTTGGACTTCAAGAACGAGAATAGTATGTGTATTAGTTTCCTGTGACTGCTATTACAAATTACCACAAACTTGGTGGCACAGAAATTTACTCTCTCACAGTTCTGGAGGCCAGAAGTCCAAAATCAGTATCACTGAGTCAAAATCAAGGTGTGAGCAGGGCTGTGCTCCTTCTGGAGGCTTCAGGGGAAAGTCCGTCCTTTGCCTCTTCCAGCTTCTGGTGGTGGCTGCCTGCATCCCTTGGCTTGTGGCCGCATCGCTCCGATCTCTGCCTCTGTGGTCACGTCACCTTCTCCTCTGTGTGTCAAATCTCCCTCCACCTCTGCCTCCATCTTCTAAGGATACATGTGATTGCATTTAGGGCCCATCTGGGTAAGCCAGGATAAACTCCTCATCTCAAAATCTTTAACTTAAACATATCTGCATAGCTCTTGCTTCCATATAAGGTAATATTCACAGGTCCCAGGGATTAGAATGAGATATCTTTGGGGATCCATGTTTCAGCCTACCACAACATGGATATTTGAAATCCAGCTAACCCAGAAATTTCAGTGAAGCCCCTTGTGTCACCCTTTCTCTATTCTGAGATTTTCTTGGTTTCAGCATCTTTTCTGCCCCTAGCTCCAGCGCCAGTGGAGAGGCTGGGCTTGAGTAAAATGCCCTCTAGACTGGCAGCCAGATGGGAAAAGAGGTGACATTCTGAGAACGCAACTCATGTAGATGGTCAGTCCTCCACTGATGACCACAGAACAAAGGCAGGGCTGGGGCCAGTGATTGGCTCGCCCAGTGAGTGCCACCTATGGATTACCTCCTATGCCAGGAGTGTAACCACAGGCCTCGGCTTCCAGGGGAGAGGATGAGACACACAGATAGGCGACATGAAATAATCACCTCAAGAGATAAACGATGAAACCAAGGGAGTAAGTGATCAGAGTAGGAAGTTCGGCAACGTAGCCATCAGGGTGGGCTGAGGCATGAGGACCAGGGAGAAGGGACTTGAAGGGTTAAGAAAGTTTCATAGCAAAAGTAGCCGCTTGGGGAAGATTTCAAGGCTGTGAGGAGATTAGAGAAAACAGGAAATGAAAAACCCTGCAGGCTGCTTGGGAACCAGAAGCCTCCCTCCACCCGCCTCCTTCCCAGGAACAAAGTACAGGGAAATGCAGACATCACGTGAAACCATCAGGCCCTCGATATGCTAAGCAAAGTTTTAATTCCATATAAATAGATTCCCCCTGAAAGGCCCCCAATGCAGACAATGCTACAAATGGGTATGCTTGGACTTGATGAAATGACCATGGGTGGGCCTGGTACATCGCAAGGAAAATGAATTCCAAGACCTACCTGAGACTGCTTGTTTTGCTTTTTTATTTTTGTCTCAGATAATAAACACATGCTTTTTTCTTCTGGATGGTGGTTTTGAGAGGCCACAGCTCCCTGCATTTGTTTCCTAGGGCTGTCTTAACAAATATCCACCAACTGGGTGGCTTGAAACAACAGAAATTTTTTGTTCCACAGTTCTGGAGACTAGAAGTCTGAAATCAAGGGATCAGCGGGGTTGGTTCCTTCTGGAGGCTCTGGAGGAGAGTCTGCCCACTCCTCTCTCCTCGCTTCTGGTGGTTGCGGGCAGTCCTTGGCGTTCCTTGGCTTCTAGACACATCACTTCAATCTCTGCCTCAGTCATTATGCGCCAATTCTCCCTGTGTGTCTCTGTGTCTGCGTGTGTAGTTCCCTCATAAGGACACCAGTCACTGGGTTAGGACCCTTCCAAATCCAGCATGACCTCATCTTAACTTGATTACCTCTATAAAGAGCCTATTTCCAAATAGGATCACAAATCCATGGTACCAGGGGTTTGGGATTCAACCTATCTTTTTGGAGGACACAGTTCAACCTGCAACACTCTCAGAGTGGGGATTCTAATCCAAGCCAAGGATGCTACTAACTAGCTTGTGAGGTGTGGTTGGGGAAGCTACAAGCCTAGAGAGAAGCAGCAGCCATGTGCTTGGGGAAGGTATGACAAGTTTATGGAGAGACAGGATGCCAGGAGGGTGGAAATTGGAGAACACAGTAGGCCATGGAAAGACCTGAAGAAATAACTGATCGGATGCCTGGTGGGACCAAAGACACACAACATGGCTTCAGAGCCCCCTTTCAATAGTTTTTCTACTGTGTGGTCTGGTCATCTGCTTTTTAAATTATATACATTTATACCAACTGCCAACATAGAAGGGCATAAACCCTTCTTAGTTTCCAGGTGCCCTTCCTCCAGAGAAAAGATGGAACGAGACAAGATATTCAGACAAGAGATGTGAAATCATTATCCTAGAACACATATGATAAAGCCAAAGGCAGTCAGTTCCCAGATTAGAATAACTGAAAAGGATATATGGATATATAGATATACTCCTACCTCCACATATATTTAATAAGGATCACATATTTACTAAATAAATTCACCATTTTATACTGGAGTCCAATATTAAAAACATAGCAAGGAAAACAAGCAGATGTCGGGAGTGGAGAACCAAAAGTGGTGATAGAACAAAAGGGTAGGAAAAACTGTAAGAAATGGGGTCACCGGGATGTGTGGCCACACTAGGCAAAGTGAGCTTCCTGCAAGTCTATGAGTTTCCTGTGGCTGCTGTAAAAAAATGTAACTTTGATTGTTGTAACTCTGTGGCTTAAAACAACATATATTATTTATCATATAGTTCTAAAGGTTAGAAATCCAAAATGGGCTTTTACAGGGTGTATGGGCTGACCTGAGTTCCCCACACCCACCTCCCCACATCCCGATATTCATATGTTGAAGCTCTAACCCCTAGTACCTCAGAATGTGACTACATTTGGAGATAGGGCCTTTAAAAGGAGGTGATTAGGTTAATTTTTTTTTTTTTTTTTTTTTTTATTTATTTATTTTGGCCGCACCGGGTCTTAGTTGCAGCATACAGGATCTTTTTAGTTGCGACATGCAGTCTTCTTAGTTGTGGCATGTGGACTCTTAGCTGCAGCATGCATGTGGGATCTAGTTCCCCAACCAGGGATCGAACCCAGGCCCCCTGCATTGGGAGCTTGGAGTCTTACCCACTGGACCACCAGGGAAGTCCCGAAAAGGGGTTTTTAGGTTAAAATGAGGCTGTTAGAGTGGGCCCTGATCAATCTGACCAGTGTCTGTATAAAAGGATATTTGGACACACAGAGAGACACCAGGGAGAAGGCGGTCATTGGCCATCTGCAAGCCAAGGAGAGAGGTCACAGAGGAAACCAACCCTACCAGCATCTTGATCTTGAACTTCCAGCCTCCAGAGCTGTGAGAAAATAAATGTCCCTTGTTTAAGCCCCTCAGTCTGTGGTACTTTGTTACAGCAGCCCTAGCAAATTAATACAGGGGGTTGGGTTTTTTGTCTACTTTTGGAATCTTGTCTGACATATGTTTTCACCAGTAAAACTGACATCCCTATTTTCAGCTAACCATCACAATGATCAGAATCAGGTAAGAAGCTTCCTTAAAATTCAGATTCTTAGGTCCAGCTCCTAGGGACTTCCCTGGTGGTGCAGTGCTTAAGAATCCGCCTGCCACTGCAGGGGACATGGGTTCGAGCCCTGGTCGGGGAAGATCCCACATGCCACGGAGCAACTAAGCCCACATGCCACAACTACTGAGCCCTCGCACCACAACTACTGAGCACACATGCCACAACTACTGAAGCCCATGTGCCTAGAGCCTGTGCTCTGCAACAAGAGAAGCCACCGCAATGAGAAGCCTGCACACCGCAACGAAGAGTAGCCCCATTGGCCACAACTAGAGAAAGCCCGTGTTCAGCAACGAAGACCCAACGCAACCAAAAAAGAAAAATGTCCAGCTCCTATAGGTTTGCTAGCAGTGGGGTGGGGCTGGGCAGTGAAGATAAATGTTTAATAATCTGCTCTCTCCCCAAAATGAGGGGAAAAAAATATATATATACACACACACACACATACACCATAAATTATACTGATATAAAGAATGTATAGCATAGTGTATTACTTTGCTCAGGCTACCATTACAAAATACCACAGACTGGGTGGCTTAAACAACAGAAATATATTTCCTCACAGTCATGGAGGCTAAAAGTCCAAGATCAAGGTGTTGGCAGGGCTGGTTTCTACTGAGGCCTCTCTCCTTGGCTTATAGACGGACACCTTCTCTGCACCTTCACTTGGCCTTCCCTCTGAGTGTGTCTGTGTCCTAATCTCCTCTTCTTATAAAAGCACCTGTCATATTACATTAGGGCCCATCCCAATGACCTCATTTCACATTAATTATCTCCTTAAAGACCCTGTCTCCGAGTACAGTCACATTCTAAAGTACTGGGGTCAAGTCCTCAACATATGAATTTGGGAGGAATGCAATTCAGCCCATAACACGCACAGATTACAAATAATAATTAAATCAATAATATTCCTTGTTATAAATTCCATATATAGCCAACTGATTCTCACAGAATGCGTTCACTAATTTTTGCCAAACTCTTATATCTGTAGCCAACCTATGATTTTACCTATGACACCAGTGTCATCCCCACATAAACGTTGGGTGATATTTTTGTCCACCGTAATGAGTAATACGGATGTGAAGCCAGAAAGATGTATGTCAGAACTTCACTCATTTGTCCATGATGTGAGCAATGCTTTTGCTGAATAACAGTTTTGGGGTGCTATTTATAATGCAAAGGCTGCAGACGTAACACGTTTAAGTTTTATTTTAATTTGTAACATTTTCTCCATCAACTTCTGAAGCCTAGACAGTCAACAAAACATCAAGCCCTGACCTACAGTGACTGCCGACTTGTGTGGTGAATATACTTCTACCACAGCTGACTTCAAGCTCCCAGCCTGATCCCTGAACTTGAGCTTAAAGGATGACGTGCGGTAGCACAGCAATACATTTCCACCACACAGACTCAGTTCAAGAGTACAGGTGATGGTCAAGTGCATACAACAGTTAGGAAGTGGTGAATTTGGGGTATTCATTCCCTTTGCTCTTAACATAATTTACTCAATTGTTAATTTATGTGATTCAACCCTTAAAAGTCACTGTGTTGGACAGCCAGATTGGACATTTAACCCCGGCTGGAGCAGATTGGTGGGTGCAGGAATTAGAACATGTTTTAAGCTGCTGTAGATTTTCAGACTTTGGGAAACACAGCCTCTCCACTTCATAGGTGAGGAAACTTGTTCAGCAAAGTGACATGGCTTGGGTAGGGCCAACAGCACAGCCGACTATCGGCCTAAACGGGATGAGAGCCCAGGCATCAGGACTGCCAGCCCAACACGATGTCTGTGGGCCAACACCTTGTCTCTAAAATGTGATTTGTTTACAAGAAATGTACAATGAGGAAAGGAACAGGTGGGAAGGTACAGGCGATTAGGTAGAGAGAGAAAGGGCAGGAGAGAGAAGAAGGATCCCCATCAGAAAACACCATCCCTGAATCAGAAACAGATGAGTTTTAAGAAGGAAGTGAATACCACAGTGGTCAAGGAGAAAGAAAATTGAGAGAAAAAAATGATTAATCAGGAGGGAGGATGCCAGAGATTTTTTTGGAATGTTTTCATAGTCTTTTATTAATCATTCATTTATATATATGTGATTGATGTGGTATACACCTAATACACACTCTGAGTTCCAGGCACCGTGCTAGGTTTTGAGTTTGCAAAGGAAAACAAGACAGACAATCTCTCTCTACAAAAGAGACATAGCACCTCTCTCTCTCTCTGTCTCTATAAATATATGTTTATGTATAAATATATATATTACATATATACACACAGTTATCTCTATATGTTTTCCGAAAAAGGTATTATATTATACATATCGTTTTGTATCCTGATTGTTTTCCTTAATAATATACTAAGATTATCTTCCATACCATTAAATATTTTTCAAAGGCATTATTTTTAGTTCATAATATTTTATTTTCTAGATGCTCAATAGTTTTCAATCTAATTTTTCTCTTCTTGATAATGTAAGTTGTATCTACTTGGTTACAGAGATATTTTAGGCTGCAATTTTTATATATAATAAGGGATTCAGTGTAGATTTCTGTGGATTATGGAGTATAAAAACAAAACAAAATCAGAAGCAGAGGCGCCAGGGCTTCCCTGTTGGCACAGTGGTTGAGAGTCCGCCTGCCGAAGCAGGGGACACGGGTTCGTGCCCCGGTCCGGGAAGATCCCACATGCCGCGGAGCGGCTGGGCCCGTGAGCCATGGCCACTGAGCCTGCACGTCTGGAGCCTGTGCTCCGCAACGGGAGAGGCCACGACAGTGAGAGGCCCGCGTACCGCAAAAAAAAAAAAAAAAAAAAAAAAAAGAAGCAGAGGGGCCAGAACACTGGCCTGAGGACTTCAGCAATGAAAGCAGGGATAAAATCAGACAGGCACCCAAGAGCGTGGCAAGATTAAAGCAGACAAATACTGTTTGATGGACTCTGTTCCCGTTAAGATGGTGGGCGTGACGGTGAATGCAGAAGGATGGCGGGAAGGACGCACGGAAACTTCACTCTGGAGGTGTATTACTATACTCTTCCTTCTCATAAGCTCTATGCTGCGTAATCCGGCCTCCCACTGCCAGACTGAGTGTCTGTCTCAGGCTCTAATATCAGGCTCTCTCCCTGCTCCTGAGCTGCAACGATGCCAATTCCCTTGTGCAAAAACATGTCAGCCTGAATTTCAAGAACACTTTCTCTGCACTTTATTCCTCAGACCCCACCCATATTCCGAGGTTCTCCTATTGTCACCTCTGTGTTTTGGATTGGGGATGGAGTTTTGAAACATTATTATGCAACATTTCATATCTTAAAAAGGCATAAAGAGAAACAGTAAGAAACACCTATGTTTCAATCACCCAGTTTAAAAAAAAACACAACTTGCCCCATCGTTTGAGATCTGGTGGGTCCCCAATTACATCTGCACCCTCACCGTGCCCACTGCAAGGCAACCTCTAACTGAATTTGGAGGTTATCATTCTCATGGATTTCTTTCCATTTGTACTACATACATAGGTCTCCCAAAGAAGTAGAGCACCTTAATTTGCATCTTTTAAACTTTACATACTATATATATTCTTCTACAACTTTTTTTTCTTGATGTTACTTAAGTATATTCCCTCCATATTGATACATGTATCTCTGCTTCGTTCCTTTTTTTGCTGATGACTATTTTTTTTGTCTTGTTTCTCTGGTGGCTGCTTCTTTAGGCAGTGGTTGAAAATGCAGGCTTGGCAATCAGATGATCTGGGTTGAAATCCTATCTGCACCACTTATTTCGGCAAGATACTTTACAACTTCGTGGTTCATTTATAAAATAGAGGTGATAATAACACCCTCCCCATGGTGGTGGGGTGCATTAGGCCTAAGGGAGACAACTCTTGCGTAGGGCTGGGGACAGTACCTGCCATGTAAAAGTACTCTCTAAATATCGACTCATAGTTTTGCATCCACATGACTGCCAGGAAAACCATGCTGAGAGCAAAGGTCAGAACTATGTTCTGCACTCAAAAATCTCAGGCAAAGTGTCAAAGCAACGATGTCAAGTGTTTCTGGGGTGCGTTAGAAAGAAAATCAGTTAAAACACTAGATAGTAGCATTCATCTGTTAAATTAAGTTACTGTCATCTATCCACTTATGTACATCATTCAATTCTTTCTTGGACCATTCAACACAGGGAAATATTTTTAACTAAAAAAAAAAAAAGAATTTCAACTTTCAGATGCCTACAGATGAAACATCGTTGGTACATGACTAGCGTAACTTATAAGACAAATAAAGCATCAACAAGGCTGTGAGTAATGATGACGGTAGGTACCACCACCGCATCACCAGAAGTCGCTGCACCCTTCTGGATTTTCTTGGCCAGCTTATCTGGCCTGGGTTTGTCAGAATGTTCCCTGTCAAACATTACCAAACGTTGTAGCAAAACGTAATCAATTCCAAACCACAACTTGAAGGTGGTTACTGAATCCATTGGATTCACATCTCCCTACTGTTTCATTAACTATCAGGACATATAATTCAGTGTAGAATGGCACTTGCTTCAAACCATGTGCCATTTTGAATGACTCAATATTAGACCAAAGCTTTTGTTTTCTCTTTATAATGTATATTATGCTACTAAAGGTTTTCCAA
This sequence comes from Phocoena phocoena, assembly GCF_963924675.1. Taxonomy (NCBI): domain Eukaryota; kingdom Metazoa; phylum Chordata; class Mammalia; order Artiodactyla; family Phocoenidae; genus Phocoena; species Phocoena phocoena. The sequence continues at coordinate 16,057,792 of NC_089231.1, forward strand.
TACAAAATAAACTAGTCATGCGTACAAAACAGAAATGGAAATTGCTATGATAGTGCTTCTGGCTTCGGAAAGAGTGAGTTTTTACATTTTTCCTTGTTAGTGGTTTACATCAGCATCAACATCATCTCCTAGAGAGGTTATCCCACTGAAAATGAATCTGATTGCCTGCCCCTTTCCTTCAGGAAGATACCAATATATGTCCCTTTATTTGTGAAAATAATTTTGGGAAACTAACAAAAATAACTACAGCAGCCTGAAGTCCACCCATATCACACGCAAAGAGGCCTGGCTACCATTGAACTTCTTCCAGCTTGAGCCAATGCAGTCACCAGAATACTTCTCAGAATCTACTATCCAACATATAATGGGCAAGACCTGTTTCCTGAATAATGAAGCAATTCTTTACCAAAAGCAGACTAAATGTCTAGAAAAAGAAATAAACCAAGCCATCCCCTATGACAGCGAAATGTTATCAACTTCAGAATAGTAAACATAGTAAACCATACAGTTTACAAGTAATCCTCGTCTTATTAAGAGATTGGTCCTCACGAGATTCCTTCTGGCTAGAATACCACCCCCTCTATTGCCTTCTGCAATAAAAATTCCTCCTCCCTCCTTGATTCCTAGAGCAATTTATAAATTGAGGATCATCTTCTCTTTCCTATTTGATTCTGGGTTTTTACTTCTCAGGAGTTTTTCTAGCCCCCAGCCCAAACCTGTCTGCCCTGTGTCCACCTACCCAACGGGTT
>NC_089231.1:16058740-16192046 GCF_963924675.1 Phocoena phocoena
GTGACCCAGGGAAATCTCACTGCCTCAGTTACTTCATCTGGAAAATTAGGAAAACAAGTAGTCTCTACCTCCTGGAATTGCTGTGTGATTTAATTAACATATTTAAAGTACTGCCAGTATCTGGCTCACCATAAATACTCAAAACAATTAGCTGTTATTCTCCTTATATTCAAAATGCCTACTACACACATGGCAGATGATAACATATATACCAGACACCCAGATAATGTATATACAAGGGGGCCTTGCAGGGTCTGACCTATAGTAGACCCATAACCAAGAGTGGAGATTTATTATTACTCTTCGTTATTGCTATTGACCTAAAGAAAAAGATTCAGGCACACAAGCTGAAATAGCTCCTTGAAAAAAAAGCAGATCATTAGATCCACGTTACAAAGGGACAGTTTTGAAACAATAAAGAGCTTTCTTTTCAAAACTACCCAAAGATGAACTGGGCTCTTTCCAGTGGTATAGAGGTCTCCAACCTTGGAGGTATCCAAATAGTGGTTGAGCACTGGATGAGAGCGTTAAAGACAAGATTCAGCATCAAAGCATCTTTATAAAAATTACCTTTAAGGTCTGCTCTGACCTTGAACCCTCTGAGTCTACCTTCAAAACTATTTTCTGCCAGGAATACATTGGTTGTTACTATGCGCCAGGGAGACTGTTCTTAAATTGAAGTAGAAGCTGAAATTTCAGTGCAAAAAATGAAGCATAACATCCAGTCTGGAACTACACAGAGAAAGCAACAACTTGGATTAAAAAAGGGACCTAATTTGGCACCAGAAACCGGGGTTTAAGCTCTTCACTTTCCCCATCTGTAAATTCATAAAAACACATAATCAGCCTACCTCAGTTGTTTCCTAGTATTTCGTTAGAGTGATAGACAAACATTAGTGTTTAAGGTCTCCATTCCGTATGTATCTCCTGTGTTTAACTCTCTTTCAAAGTTAAAAAAAAAGGTGAAGAAGGGGGAGGGGTGAAAGTACTGGAGGTTTAGGTACTTTGAATATTTAAGAATGCTTAAACAGAAAAATCCCTGAAACCTAGATTGATTTCCAAGTCGGTTGTTCACATTGTGTAGTTATTGAAAATATGAAATTGCTGTTAGAATTCAGTATGAGGTACTCCATCTTTTGTCAACTGGGGGCAAAATATAATGAGCGGAACACAAATCCACATTTTAATCATTAGTAATGAAAACCACCTAAATGATTTTTAAAATTCCACCTAACTAAAAAGGAAAAAGAGAATCTTACTTTTCAAGATCCTTGTAATGTTTGTCCCAACCCTTAAGGAATAAAATTATGACTAATCAAGTTTCAAAGAGATTCAGCTGTTTTATGAAGACATTTTAAGCACCTGTTTTCCACAAGGCAATGAGCTGGGCATAAAAATAGGACATGAAAATAAGTAACGCCTTCCTTTCCTGAAAGCAAGCCTCTATCATTTCCTGAGGCAGTGGCAATCACTATCTGTTGCTGTTATTAATGCCACAGTCATTTTATTCAAGTAACTAGCTCTACAGAAAAGGAAAGAGCATTCGGCCTCTCATCATTTGGCAATGGACTTGAGAAAACAAGGATTTGTCTTTGCTGACAAGAGTAAGGGTCAACCTGATGGGAAAGCTAATATCTGCTGCTCCCAGGTTGCAAAATTTTCAAAAAACGCCTCTTGCAATGAGAGGAGATGGTGAAGGCAGATCAGAAAGCAGGCAAGAGTTCATGGAACAGCTTGGAATGTTTCATCCAGAGGATGGCACAGGGTTAACAAATCAGCATACAGTGGCAGGAGGGATTAGCGCTGGGAAGAAAAATAACGCGGGTAAAGAAACGGAGAGTGTCGAAGCGGGTGTGTGCTGTTGGTGGGCGTGGGCACTTTGAGGGAGGTGACCCGGAGATCCCTCTGAGCAGGTGACTTCAGAGCTAAGCTGAAAGAAGGGGAAAGGCCCCTGTGGGAATAACCACAGGAGTAGGCAGTCCAGGCAGAGGGATCGGCAAGTGCTGATCCTGTGATGGGAGGAGGAGGGGTGGGGGAGGGAAGGATTGGGAGTTTGGGATTAGCAGATGCAAACTAGTATACGTAGGAAGCATAAACAGCAAGGTCCTACTGGTCCCTATAGCACAGGGAACTATACTCAATATCCTGTGATAAACCATGAAGGAAAATAATATGAAAAGAATGTATATATGTATAACTGAATCACTTTGCTCTACAGCAGAAATTAACACAACACTGTAAATCAACTATACTTCAATAAAATATTAAAATAAAATAATTGATATTGTCATGTTGCTTGGATGGTGTCTTATTAAGAGGGAAGGAAAGGATTAAGCTTCAAAGTGTCCCACCACGGTGGCACCCCTGGGTCCAAGATGGTCAGTGGTTCCCGGAAGGCAGACTGGTTCCCAACTGGCAGAGATTCCGAGGAATGTCTACATTCTTTTCTTCCAGATCTTGGTTCTTCCTTTGCCCTGACCAACAAAAGCAATGCTCTGTGTAATTCTCCATCTGCAATCACCATGATCATCGCCCCCGTGCCACCAGAATGAGTACATTTAAACTGTCCCTACTTTGTTGTATCACCCGCTCGAGAGTCAAAGCAGGAGCATCATTTTGACCAAGTATTGGTCACCCCATGCCTAAGGTTAGGCTGCTGGGGGTCAGGGAGAGTGACCTTCTGGTTTTGGGAGTAGGAGGCAAGATCCATCCCTCAGAGATTCATACAATGGTAGATTCCCAACCCCAGAAAGGGATCAGATACTGAACTGACAAAGTCAAGACAAATGTCCATCACCCCTACTTAGAGATGTGTCTTCTACCCTTTCCAAGACAGGGTCATTCCCCTTGACACATACAACTCTGCTTTTTTCTGACTCACATCAACCTCACACCATTCTCTCCAGTCAGTGGATCTCTGCCTTCCTTGTTCTTTTTCAAAAAATAGATGATGTTTCTTCTCCAGAAATAACCAATCCAATTAAACTTGACTCAACCTGAAGGTCAGACAATTACTCTTAGGCTAAACCCACACTTTCTGGAACTGAGTTGGAGGTGTGATAGGGTGAATTCTAATTATAGAGTGCCTCTAGATAAAAATATCATCTTGCAAAGGAGTGCGCTTAGAAACAGACTTGCCATGTAGTGTAATTTACAGCTATAAGAAAAGCTCAAGGATAGCAGCTTATAATAAAAAGCAAAGCAAATTAATCCGTTCCTTTAAATACTGTGAAACAGTATAAATAGTGTTGCTTTCTGAGTCAAAACTAACCTCATAAATTTAATTTGGAAACTAGCTAGGGAAGACTGACAGTAGCCAAGTCTCAAATTCAGCCTTACACCCAAAACATGTGGACCAAGACTGGGCTGTTCAGAGTGCTTTGGGAGTAATGGTGACTACAAAATTACAACTAGCTAGTCCAGAAGCTTCTAGCAGCAGGAGAAGAGGCTCTTTGCAGAGAAATAAGTTCACATTGTCATATCCCAAAGGTTTATGATTAACTGTAGGGATGTGAGGTTCCTCACTGCAAAAAGAAAGTCAAACAAGAAGGTTCAAGGATTCATTTAAGCAAAGACTGCATTGTGCAAAAGCAGAAGCCAAGTTTTTAAGGAAACTAACTCCAGGTTCTTTATTTAAAAAATGTATGCTTGCTTAAAAGTAAGAGCTACAATCTGGGATCCTTACAGCATCTGATTTGCAGAGAGAGAGAGAGAGAGGGAGGGAGAGAGAGAAACTAAATGGCATAAATATCATCCTGCATTTGGCACTCCCCTCTTTATTTTCAGACAATTCTCTGGGACAGATTAATGGTTCCTTTAAGTCATATTTTATTTATGAAGTTCTTTAAACACATTTCTTTTTTCCCCTTCCAAGTAGGCATCAAAAAAAAAAAAAGAATAACAGTGCTCATGGCATGATGAATATATTATGAAATAATATATTAGTCTCGGCCAAAGTTTTCAACAGGAAATTTCCGTTGGTCAAAGATCCTGGGACGGAACTCACTAGCCCACCGACCGTGAAGAGAGGCACCCATCAGAGCTTTGGGGTGGAACAGTTGTTCTTTGGAATACTTACTGGAGTAGGAGTCAGGAATTTGCAGAAAATGTGTTTGGGAGGAAGCAGTTGTCTATGCCAGGGATGCTAAGCCTGCACTGTCCTTTTCTTCATTTCATGTTTTACCACCTTGGTGGCACACTTCTTTATGCATTACTGTTACTCAATTCTTGATAATAAAATCACCCAACCACACACGTTCAAACAAAAACTAACCTTGAATGAATATCTAAAGTTCACGTTCAAACAAAAACTAACCTTGAATGAATATCTAAAGTTCATCATCTGCCCCATGAACAGCTCTTAATTTTGACTTCCATATTTCTATTTAAGTCATCTAAACGTTGACAAAAAATCTGTTCACGAAATCACCTAGGTTTGAACTTTCAGGCTTCTCTTCTTTCTCTGTATCCCACAGCATGAAATTTTCCTTGATACTACCTACAACTGCAGCCTCTTTCCAAGATTACCTCCCTCACCCTAAGCCGAGTCCTCGTGCCCATGCGGACCACTGTGTTGGCACCATAGCTACTTCGATTTCAACTTTATTCCTGCGATGGTCATTTATGCTGTGCAAATATTTTCAGTCTTCCGCTTTCTGGGCACATGGTAGAACTGCACTTCTTGACCTCCTTGTGATTAGGTGGGACCATGTTACTGGTTTTGGTCAATGAAATGTGAAAAGTGACATCTGTCACTTCTGTGCCAGAACATCCATTTGCACTTTGTCTGCCCCCAATAAGCAGCAATTGTGTTGAAAGTGGGGTAAGGGGATAAAGAGATTTGGAGCAATGTCTCCAGTCTGAGCAAGAAATAAGTCTCAGGGGACTTCCCTGGCGATCCAGTGGTTAAGACTCTGCACTTCCACTGCAGGGGGTACAGGTTCAAGCCCTGGTCAGGGAACTAAGATACTACATGCAGTGGGGTACAGCCAAAAAAAAAAAAGAAAGAAAAATAAGTCTTGTTATAAGCCGTTAAGATTCAGGGTTACAGGGCTTCCCTGGTGGCGCAGTGGTTAAGAATCCGCCTGCCAATGCAGGGGACACGGGTTCGAGCCCTGGTCCGGGAAGATCCCACATGCCGCGGGGCAACTGGGCCCGTGAGCCACAACTACTGAGCCTGCGCTCTAGAGCCCGCGAGCCACAGCTACTGAGGCCACGTGCCACAACTACTGAAGCCCGTGCACCTAGAGCCTGCGCTCCACAACGAGAGGCCGCGACAGTGAGAGGCCCGCGCACCGCGATGAAGAGTGGGCCCTGCTCGCTGCAACTAGCGAAAGCCCTCGCATAGAAACGAAGACCCAACACAGCCAAAAATAAATAAATAAATAAATGTTTAAAAAAAAAAAAAAAAAGATTCAGGGTTACAACCATAGCATAACCTAACTTATGCTGATACACTCCCACCATCCTTTTTTTTTTTTTTAAATAAATTTATTTATTTTGGCTGTGTTGGGTCTTCATTGCCGTGCACAGGCTTTCTCTGGTTGCGGTGAGCAGGGGCTACTCTTCGTAGCAGACCCTGCGCTCTGGCTTCAGCAGCTGTGGCTCGTGGGCTCTAGAGCGCAGGCTCAGTAGTTGTGGCGCACGGGCTTAGTTGCTCCACGGCATGTGGGATCTTCCCGGACCAGGGCTCAAACCCGTGTCCCCTGCACTGGCGGGCAGATTCTTAACAACTGTGCCACCAGGGAAATCCCTTCCACCCTCCACTGTCACCAATTAATCTGGTAGTCACTCCCCTGTCCAAATAACTCATCTCTATCAGAGTACAAACCCCCGAAGATTGTCATTCAAGGCTTTTTACACCTTGGACCCAGCCTACTCTGTCAGCCTCACCTCCCCTTCGCCACCAACAGAGGAAATGGGATTCCTAAAAATTCATGGACTGTGCCCCAGTTTTCTACCTTTGGTCTATGTCCTGTTTCTCAAAGGCCCACATTGACAACCACACCCAGTATCTTCAACTAATGGAAAATGGGTAGAATTCACAAGTCCCAACGTGGAGTTTTTGCCCAGCATTCACCACGTTAACCCAAATATTCAAGTCTTTTCATTAACAGCTAAGAATTTTCCACACTGGCTCTCTCCAGTTCCTTCTATTCCCCCTCTGGAGCTCCTATTCAACTTGTTAGAGCTGCTTATTTCGTCCTGGAATCCTATGCTCTTCCATATATTTCATCTCCTTATCTCTTTGCTGCATTCTAGGGAATTTCTTCACAATCCATCTTCCAGTTCATCAATTCTCTCTTCAGTTGAACCATCCAGGTTTCCTCCCAGGGCTACAGCAGCGGGTGCTGTTTTCCTACTCTGGATTTTAGTTTCTTCTTCATTTTGGACCTCTGGGCCTATTTTAAAACTTTCCTGGATGCTCATCTAGGCATTTAATAGATGCCAATTTCATATTACCCAGCACATCTGGGTATTTATGAGTAGACAGCCTCTCAAGTTATCTTATAAAAGTCATAGTGCCACAAACAAAAATTTCTAGTATTGTGTTTTGCATACTTTTTATTTGTTGAATAAAGGAGTATTTGTGAATATGTACATAAACACATAGAGCGAGCACTAGATTTAGAGCAAGAATATCTGGGTTCTAATACGCAAAGCCACTTCCCAGCTCTGAGGGCTTAGGCTAAGAACTTAATGAGTTCAGCTTCCTCGACTGTAAAACTAGGCTATTAGACCCGTGCAGCCCACCACACAGGTTTATTGCAAGGTTCAAATGCAGAAACATAAGAAAAGTGCTATGAATACAACTTAAGAGCAACACAAGTATAAATATAACAAGTAACAGCAACTGAATTTCAAGTTGAGGCGTACTTAATCACACCCTCGGGTTATACCGAGGTACTGATGGAGTCGATATGTTAGCTGATTGCTAACAAGAATGAATATGCCGCTCTTCTGAGCAGGGAGAATTCTGCAGTATCCCGTAGCCCATCCCTGCAATGAATCACTCCCTAAACTTCATGAAGATGTCAGCGACCCACCATCAATAACTCTCTCACGGAAGCACAAGGGCCAAATGTCGCACGTTTATTTACATGTGAAATGTGTTTAATACAGTTAGGATGGATATGGTTAGTGCATGACACCTGACAGCAGCAAGACCTTTTGAGGAACCGAACGTTGACTACAGTATATCATGCAAGTATATCTATATATACACAAAAGAATTTCTTCTCTTAAAAAAAAAAAAGTACAAAACATGTTTCGGGATAAATACAAGATATAAAATGCAAAAGAAAACACAAAACCAAAAAGTATAACTCTCCCAGAGAACTATAAACGTTTGGAAGGGACAGAAGAGTACCTCGGCTGCACTAAGAAAGCGGAACTACCGATGTTAAAGATACTTATTTAAATGGCTGAACTAAACCCAGGTGGCTCAGTGCTGACTCAAACGGCCAACTGCAACATGCCGGCTGCTGCATCAATAAGGTGGAAGTTGTGCATCCCAAGTCTACTAAGTACCAGGACGTATGGCAGTAGCACCCTGAACAGGAAACGCCAACTCTTTAGACAGCAAAGGGTTAAGTCAATTGTGATTTTTTTTTTTCCTGTCAAGAGCCAGAGAAATACTTGATATTTTTAGTTGTGTCTTTGCAATAGTTAATAAATTACATGACAAAAGCTTGACTATATAAATCTATTGGTCTAACTACGTATTTGTAACTTTTACAGTAGTCCAGCCCTTTCGCTGCTATATCTCCTTGTGCTCTTTATAAGTCAGCCTTGCAAATCGGCCCAGAAAGCCACCGCTGCCCCCAGCCACCCCGCACCCCCGTTTTTTCCCTTTAGGATATCCTTCTTCCCCATTCTGAGATGGAATTAATCCACGTTCCTTACTGGATTTCTGGCCCAAGTTTTCATCCCCCCGCTGAGAAAGAAGCGACCTGCAAGGCTGCTTTCGACACAGTTTGGCCTGGAGAAGACGCCACACGCCGGGCTGCGGTCCTGGCGGGGCCGGCACTCCCTGGCGGAGCAGGCACGTTGAGGATAGTGCTAAGACACTTAAAAGTCCCTAGTGTTTTTGAGACCTACAATCACCTACGATTTATGTAGTGAATTCTAAAAATTAAAAACACTAAAAAAGGCATTATCGTAGCCTGTAATTAGTTAACCCATTCAAATCTGTGACATACAAAATGGTTTATTTGAATTCAGGAACTGCCCCTGATACTAAGAACTGTTTTAAAGAAACAGTACAAAAAGAAAAATTCTAACTCAAATTAAAAAACAAAAAAAAAAAACCAAGAACGAAACAAAAAAAACCTTCAAAACATTTTCCACTAAATACTGATATAAACATGTAACAAAGAGTATAAAAAGTTATTCATTTAAATATATACAAACTCTTTTCAACTCAAATACTGTTTTAATACTTAATCGAGGAGGATATACAGGAGGAGGTGGAGAAGGGAGTGGAAGGAGGATATATTGCAACAGCCTAGACAGTACTGTTAACTCTATGATAACTGCCAACTTTTTGTAAGAAAACTGTCTCTTTGCTTCCAATGTGGACCGGGACTCTCGGCGGGAAGGGTGCGCGGCTATTTCTCCGCTGAGCTCACTCTTTTGGATTTGATGAAGGCCATGCCGTGGGTCCGCATGTGGGCGTTTAAGGCAGCTTCCGTCTCGAACGTCTTTGCACATACTTTGCACGTTCTGTCCGACACGGGGCCGTCGGCCGGCGCGTCCTCTGGGCCGGGCTTGTTCTCCTGCTGGCTCTCCTCGCCGGCCCCGTTCTGCTTGGCCGCTGGCTGCGGCTCCTTCAGTTTGTGGACGATGAAGAGGTGCCGGGACAGGGAGACGTGCGACGTGTAGCAGAGGCCGCACTCGCGGCACTGGTGGGACGAGCCGTCCGACTTGTGCTGCGGGATGTGCTCGTGGAACTGCAGCAGGTTCTCCGTGGTGAAGCCACACACGGCGCACTTGTGCACCTTGAACACATTGATCTTCAGCTTCTTCAGGGGCTGTGTGATGGCTCCTCGGGGAGGTCTGAACTCTAAAACGGGTTCTTCCAACTTCCGCTTGGGACTGGGAACCTTGGAGAGAAAAACAGAGCGGGTGACGCACTGAAAACCGGTCTCTGGGTGGGTGACAGGCGGCCGGTGCTCGTGGGCCCCGGGGCTGCGGGGAAACGTGTCCCAGGAGCGGGGGTAGGGTGGGGTGGGGTGCGGGCTCCTTACGGCTGTGTGGCCGCCACCCCACCCAAGGGTCGTGCCTTCCAGCCCCCCAACAGAGATGGACTCAGCGATGACCAGGCATCCTCCAACAGCCGGCTTGGTAGGACAGACAGGTCATGGCCCTCGTGGGACGCAGGCGCCAATGGAGTGACGAAGAGCCACGAAGGAGCCAGCGTGCAGTGTGGCAGGGACAGCCTGAGCCAGGAGGCCACACGGGGAAAGGGGCCCAGGAGGCAGGCCAGGGGGGCCGGGGCGGGGCGACCAGGTGAGTGTGCAGATAAGGCCGAGGAGAGGCGGGGGGGGGGCGGACTGCAAAGCACCTCGTGGAGGAGAAGATGTCTGCACTTGTGCTTCTCCCGAGACTGAGGTGGAGCCACCTGAGCCTCACCGGGTCTCCTAAGCGCCCTTTCCTGCCCACTCACCTTCCTCCCACTCCTTCCCCTCTGGCCTCATCAAATCCCCTCCCTTCCAGCTCTCTAAAAAGCCAAGACGAGGGGCCGCCCTGTCCTCCCAGCTCTGCAGCCATCCTGCTTTTCCGCCCTGACCTAGGGCTGCTCCTGCACGTACGTTCTTTAATTCCACCCCCACCTCCCCATCACTTGAGGGAAAGGGTTACAATTTAATGCGACACGAGTCTGACTTGTATTCTGATTTCAACGATTAACTCCTTGAAAGCACACATAGGCTTTTACCCAGGAACGTTCCAGACGCAGCACAGGGCCAAAGACAGCAGGTCTCCTAAGTGTCTGCTTTACCGCAACAGCACTTGCGACACACACACCGTGTACTCAGGTTAGTATACGTGTACTCAGGTTAGTATACGTTCTGTTGTCTGCTTCAAGTTCACTACCTACTAATAAGGCACTATCTACGAATCTTATCTTAATCCGTTATCAGTACAAAGAGAAGCTAAATGGAATCAATTTTGATTAGGTACCTCTCACAACCAATATACTGCCAATGAAAAGGAGTCTAGGTTCATACAATCCCCCGGCTAAGAGACCACTTCTGTGAGGCAACATAAAATTTTATATGTAAGTAGATCAATCCCTAAAGTTGTGTCTGGAAGGATACAGAAGAAACTTAATAAAGGTTACCTTTTAGGAGCAAGATGAAAGCTCAGAACGAGTGCAGCGAGAGCTTCCCTATTATTTTAAAGTTTTATGCACAGTCTGAATTTTTAAAACTGTGTAACCGTAGAATAATTTAAATGCAAAAAAAAAATGGCAAAAGCAAGTCAACACAACTTCACTGTAAAGAGAACACGTGCAGTGTTTGACCTTGGTATCTTCTTTTATTTCTGCTTCCTCCTCATTGGTGGCTTCTGTCATTTCTTTCAAGTCAGGATCCTTAATTCCGTGCATGAGTTGGATATGTTTCTCCAGCATTAACCGTTTCGTGAAGGTACGCCTGGAGTCTGGGCAGTGCCTGTGAGGAAAAGGACAAGGAAATAACCTACTTGCTTTAAAGGAACTCACTGAGGTGCACATTCACTGCTGAAAGCCTTCAGCCGGCCGACAGCCCCGCTCAGAGGGGCCAGGGTCGTCTGCATGAGTACCACTGATCCAAAGCGAAAGAGTGATTTTGCTATGAATCATAGTTTCCAATTGGTGAAAAAAAAAAAAACTCTCGCAGCTTTCGTTAAAAGTTTTCTATCAGTTTTTGTGTCCTTACAGGACACAAAAATTTGGGTCAGATGGAGTACTTATTTTCTGAGTTTGGTTAAAGTATTACTTAATTCGTTATTCTAGATGGCTGTAATTTTTAACATGGAGAACATTAAATTTCAAAAGTTTCCTTTCCAGTGACTCAGACGGTTCCCTCAGAATTTACGTCATGAGACACTTTAATAGGAAGAAAGTCCCTGCCTGACTCCTTCACGCTGGTGTTAACAATTCCTGTCCACTCTGCCGTAACACAGACAAGACAGACTGTCTCCCCATCAACTTCCTCATCAAAGCACAAATGCAATATGCATGGTTAGGACCGCAGCGCTCAAATACATGTGTTCAGTCAGTCGATTAAAACGTAGAAAACGGGGCTTCCCTGGTGGCGCAGTGGTTGGGAGTCCGCCTGCCGATGCAGGGGACGTGAGTTCGTGCCCCGGTCCGGGAAGATCCCACATGCCGCGGAGCGGCTGGGTCCGTGAGCCATGGCCGCTGAGCCTGCGCGTCCGGAGCCTGTGCTCCGCAACGGGAGAGGCCACAACAGTGAGAGGCCCGCGTACCACAAAAAAAAAAAAAAAAAAAAAAAAAAAAACGTAGAAAACTGTGAACAGATATCCAAAACATGTCAATTATTTAAAATGTCATTTCAGCTTGTGCAAAATTATGTTAATTACGATCACAGTTCTTCTTTAGAAGATATGAATTTATCATTTTCTTAACCAAACAGGCCAAACACACGTAAATGGAAGTTAATGACCATGGTGATTACAGATACTCTAAGCCAGGCATCAAGAATACCACTGCAGCGAAGGTGGATGGAAAGTTTCTCATGGCTTATGAAGAACCAAATTTGCTGTCTTCAGAGAGGCTTCTAAGAATTTTATAATGATTGGCTCCAAATTCTGGTATCATGTTAGAGAAGCTCTATGGGGCAGCAGTGGGAGCCAGCACCAACACCAAAGAACAAACGAAATTAGCTGGACAATCCTGGCATCTTACTGCCTTACAGGCACTTCACGAGGAAATGAACACCCCTGTTAGAGGAAGGACTGTGCCATCCACGCCAGCATTCCTTTCCATTTTCTCAGCCCAGGGTTTCCTCCTAAATTCACTGATTCTTTCAATGCAGTCTCAAAATACAGACTGTATTTACAGAATGTTCTCATCTCACCAAAATCACTCCCAGCTTCAATTTCACGGAAGGAGGGTCCCTGTTTTCCTACCCAAGAAACATTCCCTACCTAACCAAGACACAGCAAAGCCCCGGCGATCTGGTAGCTGACTTTCTCACGTTCCCTCAGCCAAATGGTACACAGAGCCCTGCTTTCATCACGGCCACACACTGGTTATATGGCTTCTGTGTCGTTTAGTCCTCTTTTATGAGAAGTGCCTTAAAGTAAGTAACCCTGTTATATCACCTCACTTCAGGCATGTTCTGAGTGGGTGAGAAAGCTTTCTCACTAATAATAATATAACAATCTCTGACCTTCATATACAAAGAATCTCATGGACTGTCCACTCAGTGGGTTGGCCCACTCAGTTCCTTGAATTTGGTCTCTAACCAACAGCGTGTGCTGAGATGAGGGATGCACTGCAGCCGAGGGGCAAACGTCCAGCCCAGGATGACTCCATGACTGGCCCCACCACGGCCTGCTCTGAACCCTGAGTAGATCTACCAGCCCAAACAGCTTACTGATGCTGCCAACTCCCTGTGTGTAAGAGACCGAAGAGCATCTCATTCAACCGTGCACCTACCTGCCCGTGAGCCACTTCTCCAAAATTCTCAGTAATAAAATGCCTACCTCTGTATAATGGATAAGAACATAGGTGGGAATTCCCTGGGAGTACAGTGGTTAGGACTCTGTGCTTTCACTGCTGAGGGCCCGGGTTCAATCCCTGGTCGGGGAACTAAGATCCCACAAACTGTGTGGCCAAAAAAAAAAGAACAAAGGTAACAGATAAGAACATACAAAGGGTGGGCAAGGGACTGCTCCTTTTTATTTTAATATTGTTAAGTGTTACAAACCAAGCAAGAATGGTCTGTCAAAACAAAATACAATTCCGAAAGGAAATCCATACACCATGGAGCAGAGAATGGGAAAATGGAAAGTTAATGGTGAAATGGGAAAAACCTTCGAGAAGTTCCAGGCTAACCCTTTCACTGTGCTTCCCACATTAGAAATCACAACTTACGAGCAGGTATAAACTTTCCTGATGCCTTTGTGCTTGATCCGGTTGTGACGGCACAGGCTGTGGGATGAGCTGAAAGACTTGTCACACTGGCGGCAGGGGTGCTTCTTCATTTGCTTTATTAGGAGAAAAGAGAAAGAAAGTCACTTGAGAGAACAAAAATGGAAACACTTTACAAATTAAAAACTCTTTTGTAAGAGTCTAAGTATCACTGCTGTTTAGCAATACAGTAACAAGACTAGAAGATTTTAAAGGTGTAACAGAGGACTTCCCTGGTGGTGCAGTGGTTAGCCTGCCAATGCAGGGGACACGGGTTTGAGCCCTGGTCTGGGAGGATGCCACATGCCACGGAGCAACTAAGCCCGTGCGCCACAACTACTGAGCCTGCCTGCGCTCTAGAGCTTGTGCGCCACAAATACAGAGCCTGTGAGCCACAACTACTGAAGCCTATGCGCCTAGAGCCAGTGCTCCGCAACAAGAGAAGCCACCGCAATGAGAAGCCTGGGCACCGCAGTGAAGAGTAGCCCCTGCTCGACGCAACTAGAGAACAGCCCGCACGCAGCAATAAAGACCCAATGCAGCCAAAAATCAATCAATCAATCAATCAATCAATTTAAAAAAAACATAACAGAAAGGGTGGGTAGGGCTGGAGTAATCATAGAGGGGTTCATTTCTAGAGAACACACTTTATCAAGACTAAAAAACTATTTTTTTCCTTAAAAAGACTTATTGTTTTGATTGAACACAAACACCCAGATAGCTGAAAAGAAAACATTACATAAATTTTCTTTGCGTAAGAGACGTTATTTTTAAAAAGCAGATAACCTAGAAAAACAATTCTTCAGCAGATACCAAATAAAGCCATTAGTTAATTTGTTATATCCAGAAAGAACAGGTTTCCTTCTCCAATATGCCATTTTAAATTACATCTCTGGCTAATTTTAAACATTTCAGCTTCTCCCCCTAATAACTAATTATTGCTTAAATAAGGAAAGAGTTTTCCAAGAATGCTTTTTGTTTTAAATGATACCATTTGGTTATCTCAAGAACACAAGTTTGAAACCACTTTGGGGATACTGCCTGTTGGTATATGTAGTGTGTGTGTGCGTGCGTGCGTGTGTGCAGGGGAGGGACACTGAGAAAGCGAGAGAGCACGATCAAGAGATATATAAAAATCTGGGCTTCCCTGGTGGCGCAGTGGTTGAGAGTTCGCCTGCCGATGCAGGGGACATGGGTTCGAGCCCCGGTCCGGGAAGATCCCACGTGCCGCGGAGCAGCTGGGCCCGTGAGCCATGGCCGCTGAGCCTGCGCATCCGGAGCCTGTGCTCCGCAACGGGAGAGGCCACAGCAGTGAGAGGCCCGCGTACCGCAAAAAAAAAAAAAAAAGAGACAGAGAGAGAGAGAGATAAAAATCAAAGTGAAAGTTTCCCACTTTGGCTAAGACATAATGTTAATTCAACAGATTCCCATGTGGAACCTTTGAAGTCAAATTAGTGGCTTAACATTTAACACAAATTATTTGGGCATGATACGCACTGCAGTCTGGAAGTAATGTCATATCACGAGGAAATGAAATCAAGAAAGAACGGTTCGCCTCGTAAATGAAACAAATTTGGCTCATCAGCCCTCGTAAAAAATAGGGATGAAGAAGGAATAAGTTCTCACGTGAAATTGTGTTACTACTTTGGCAATAAGAAGAGGTAAGCAAGCAACTGTGACCTAAGTGATAAAGAAATGATGTTTTCTAAAAACTTATTTTTACATTAATCACCTGACAAACACACCCTTATTCAAGCTGGTAAACAAATCTATTCAGGCGGCTGAGAGGAGTCCCAGAGATGGGCTGGCACCTTTTCTCCACCACTCACTAACCATGTGACGGGGGAAAGTGTCCCAACTCCATAAACACCCACTCCTCAAGCTGTCAAGTGGGGATCACAGCAGTGCCGTCCTCAGAGAGAGTGCTGGGGGAAGGGGGCCACTGAAGGGCTAGCACAGTGCTTGGGACACAGAGAAATCCTCAATATGTGTTACTTTATTAGTAATAATAAAGTTACATATCCAAGTTTCATTTTTTAAAAAGTGGAAAATACAATCTTTTAAATAAAACAAATCAGTCCGGCGGACGCTGAAAAGGTCTTGAACCCAGACAAAGGCAAAGGAGGAAGTTCCTTCTCCAAGTTAAAGATGAAAGTCGTACCATTGCTTGTACTGCTTTCCTAAGCATATCCCCGGGATATATGGATATACATCATATATCCCAGACTGTAAGAATCATCTCTGGGGGAAAAAAGACACAACAAAGCAAGTGACCAACTAGTGCCTGAGATATCCTGTCCCTTCTCCTTCATAAAAATTTTCGATCACATTAAATAGGCCATCCCTACTCTCTTTTATTAGCATATGTAGCCAGAGAATGAATAAGAGGTTTCTTTTACAATAAAACTTTAAGTCAAGAACAGTCAGTTATGAATAGTTCTACTATGTTTCAATAAAGGTTTTTAACATCTACAAATACCTAACTCCTGTTGAATTCTGCACATATAAGATGGACAATGTTAAGATCACCTGGGAGAGCTGAAACACAAGACATCTTTCTAAAAGCAAGACAGTTGTAGCAAATAATCATAAAGGAGGGAGACAACGGAAGTGTATCTTTCTAAGCACAAAACAGGGCAGAGACCTCAGAGACGTGCAGACTGGATTTTCTATTATGGTGAAGATTTTAATATTCTACTTCTTGTTACCGTGTAGTTATATTAATATCAAATCAAAATTGTAATAGAGAAATATCAATAAAGAAATCCTCAGAAGATAATAAAATAAATGAAGAGCAGCTTAGCTAAATCGATAATTATTATTTTCAAAAAGAGTTGACGATGTATGAGATACTCTTTTTCAACATCTTTATGAAAAAAAATTGCAGAAGTGAACTGTGCAATCTCAAAACAATGGGGCAAGGTTTCAAAATCACTGGTGACAAGAAAACTACAAGTTAAACTCCAGTTTCCAGATCAAACCCGCCATGTTCACAATACCTAACAAGACAAATGACTTTCTTCTTTGTTAAATTTTAAATACTAACTTGTTTAAAGGTGCTTTGCCTAATTTATCTTCATAACTTGTATCTTCAATATTATAATAGTTCATACTGCTACTTTATGACACAGGGAGCAATTTTTAATCAAACATGGGAAAAAACAGTATTAAGAAAGTGTAGGACTTCCCTGGTGGCACAGTGGTTACGAATCCGCCTGCCGATGCAGGGGACACGGGTTCAAGCCCTGGTCCGGGAAGATTCCACATGCCACAGAGCAACTACGCCCGTGCGCCACAACTACTGAGCCTGCGAGCCACAACTACTGAGCCCACGTGCCCCAACTACTGAAGCTCTCGCGCGCCTAGAGCTCGTGCTCCGCAACAAGAGGAGGCACTTCAGTGAGAAGCCCGCACGCAGCAACGAAGAGCCAACGCAGCCAAAAATAAATAAATAATTAACTTTTTAAAAAAAGGAAAAAAGAAAGTGTAAAAGTCTATCATTCTGTTTTCAAGACTTTTAATGTCCTTTACTTCTGCTGGCTCCAAGGCTGCATAAACTGATATTAACAGAACCAGGGCCTTAAGTGCACTTTTTATAGTTAACTAAAATCAGAAAAGAAATTTATGAATTATAAATTATTTTGTTTTTAAATAGAACTCTTTAAAGAAACAGTGAACTAATAAGCTGGAAGGGTCTGAAAATTTTGCTAAAACGTTAGAGCAAAGTATCAAATGAAACACTTAGGCACACCTCCTAAACTTTCTCCCTCATCTCCAATTTCTGACTCTTTTACCTTTGTGTCCTTTAGGGAAGAAAGCATTATTATTAACTGCTCTTACCTAACAAACTCCTTTGTTCTACATGCCCCAGCCCTGGGCTCATGTCTGAGCTCTGGGATTTAAAATGCCTCTGAAAGCCATTCTTTTCGGATGGCACTTGGTGGAGGTGGGCGCTCTCACGATCAGACATTTCCATGCTGATAACCAGTCCCTTCCTGTCTCTTGGCTTGAAGGCCTCTGTCTCAGGTGACTCTGAAGAAGTTAGAGGGAGAAAAGCCACAACTTCACACTCCCATCTGGCCAGACACCCACTCATCTCCATCTCTTCTGCGATTCCCTCCTCCACGAGATATCTGCCTCACACCAACATGCACAGGGCCTCCTTGACAACCAGCACATGTCCAGGAACAGCCACAAGTTTAAGATTAAACGGGAGCGAAGTTATTCCCAAAGCACGCTGACACACATCCTTCAGCTCTTATCATAGCGGTTTTTATGAAAAAGGAAAACCAAACCAACTGCATAGTTTACGCCTACCACAGCAGTAATCCCTCAGAATTTAACTCCTAAAACCCTGGACCCTTCCACTTGGGAATCTATTCTACAGATAAACCCGCACATGGTACAGTCAGTTCTGATTTAACACAACATACATAGAACACGTGCTCTAAATCATTGAACTCTGCAGAGTCAGGCAACAAAACCCACAAGACTTCCAGCAACAGTGAAGTTCAGGGCGTAACTTTCAAAAACTGCCAACAACTCATTTAATAAAAAACGAAACTAGCATGGATTTACACATGTTAAACGGTTAAGAAACACATATTAGGTGCTGCAAAAAATGGGGCACTTTACCTCGAAAAAGACCTTCAGTTTGCTTGTGGAAGTGAGCGCCAGGGGGCTTGCTCGAGTTTCTGTGAAGTGGTGTAAGGAGGGTTATCTGAAATTGGAGGGAAGTTGTCACACCAGGTGTGGACCTGTATGACTCAGCCCACGGGGAGATGAGGTCACTGGTGAAGGCAGAAGGTGTGTGCCGGGTGGACTCCTACACAACTCTGTTGCACAGTTTAATGATCACCTAGTGTTTCTCAGGGACAGAATCGCACGAGCAAACTCGGAATTCACATTATGCTGCAATTGTTCCCTGATGTATCAACTACATTGGAACAAATCTGTGTTTTCCACACAGGCATTACAGCAGAACTGACTGTACATACAAGGCTATTCACTGCAGCACTGTGTGTAAGGGGAAAAGATGGGAAAAAATGTGGGTCCATCCAAGGAGGAATGGTTAAATAAATGATACGTGCTCAAAACAATACTCTTGTCATGCAGCAGTAGAAAAGAATGAAAGATCTCAAAGCACTGGTATGAAAAGAACTGTATCATAAATTACATGGAGACGGAACCGGTGCAGAAAATTAACTTAATAAACTGTGTTCTGTGTTAAAAAGAGGTAAAAATGAGAACACAGACGCATATACGATGATACTGGCATAGAGAAACTTCAAGGGTGGCAAGGGTAGAAATGAGGCTTTTAACTGCATTCCTTCATATTATTTGGATTTCTGAACCATGTGAATAGAGCTCATATAAAAAAAATTATTTTTTTCCGTTGCCTCAAAAAGATCTTAGGTCAGGTTCACTGAGGTATTAATTTACGAAATGTAAAATTCACTTTTTAATGAGTTTTGGGAAATGGATACAGTTAAGTAACTGCTACTACAATCAAGATATAGAACAGTTCCATCACCCCCCAAATTCCCACGTGCCCCTTTAGCGTCAACCCCTCCTTCCTACACCCAACTCTTAAAAACCACTCATCTGTTTTCCATCCTACAGTTTTGCTTTTTCCATTTGTCACGTACATGGGACCATGCAGTATAATTAATGTGTGTGGTTTTGTGAGCCTGGCATCTCTCACTCGGCATCACGCATCGGCAACTCTATCGAGTGTATCAGTAGTCCGTGCTTCTCACTGCAGAGGAGTACTCCGTTGCATGGACAGACCCCTGTTTGTTTACCATTTACCAGGTGAAGGACTTCAAGGTTATTTCCAGTTTTTGAAAATTATTGAAGTATACAGTATAAACTATAAACATTCATGGACAGGTTTTGGTGTCAACATATGATCTTATTTCTCTTGGGTAAATACCTAGGAATGGGATTACTGGGTCCTATGGTAAATTACATAAGAATCTGTCAAAGTGTTTTCCAGATGGCTGTACTCTGTTTTTCCACCAGCAATGGATAAGAGCTCCAATGGCTCTGCAGCCTTCCCAGCACTTGATATTGCCATTTTGTTTTATTTTATTTTATTATAGCCATTATCAAGGGTGGCTAGTGGTATTTCATTGTGGTTTAATCTGCATTTCTCTAATGACTAATGATAGTAAGGTAAAAATTTTTCAGTTAACAGATAAAATACCTATTTATATGGTGTGCCTCTTCCTCCAAAGAAAAGCCCTGAACTCTGTTTTTGGTTTTTTTGTTTTTTTTTTGTTTTTTTCAGTACGCGGGCCTCTCACGGTTGTGGCCTCTCCCGTTGCGGAGCACAGGCTCCGGACGCGCAGGCTCAGCGGCCATGGCTCACTGGCCCAGCCGCTCTGTGGCATGTGGGATCTTCCCAGACCGGGGCACGAACCCGCGTCCCCTGCATCGGCAGGCGGACTTTCAACCACTGCGCCACCTGGGAAGCCCTGTTTTTGGTTTTTTATTTCAGGAGGAATTTCACTCTCTTGTAAGGTCCTTGAAAACAGAAGCTGTGGATCATTCATCCTTACAGCCCTGGCATTCAGCATACAGAAAACACTCAGTAAATAGTCACTGTGTAAATGAATAAAAGAAAAAAATAACTGAATACACAATTATCTACTGGAAAAATACGAGCATGTTCTACAAAGTGTTCACAGAACAACAAATTTACCATAAAGTCCTGGACAGAGAGCAAGCACTACTTGTTTCTGGAAGATGGGTGAGACACCGGCATGTTTAAATCCTGGTAAGAGCCTCTAAAAAACAAAAACACTCACTGGGCTTCCCTGGTAGCACAGTGGTTCAGAGTCCGCCTGCCGATGCTGGGGACGCCACATGCCGCAGAGAGGCTGGGCCTGTGAGCCATGGCCGCTGAGCCTGCGCATCCGGAGCCTGTGCTCCACAACGGGAGAGGCCACAACAGTGAGAGGCCCGCGTACCGCAAAAAAAACCCCAACAAAACACTGAGGACAGAGGTGGGGAGACAGGGAGGGACTCACACAGAAGGAAGAGCACATCCTCCTGTGTGACTGGAGATAAGGCTCTGCCCATAAACAGGTGCGATGCTTACACGGCCAGTGGTGGGCGGGTGAAGAAGGGACTGGGAAACGGAAGGAACTCCTGCCTGGCAGCTTCCATATCAAAGTGAAGTGATACGATGCATCTAGATGCTGCAGCGTTCACTTTCTTTCCCTTACTGTTGCCAATTATAAAAATAACAAATGGTTATTGCAAAATAAAAGAGAATGACATTGCTTCTAATCTCACCAACTGAGGTACCCACTATCAATTTCTAGCTGTACATCCTGCCCATGTCTTTTCTGGATACACGGATTCACGTGTACTTATGAGTCTATATTATACATAGTGATTTGTCACCTGATTTTTTCGCTTGTAAAGCACACACAGCTACACATATTTTGATGATTCCACATTCTTCTGAATCCACCATTGTATTTTATTGTATAAATGGACCATAATCCATTTAAATATCTTCTATTAATGATTTAGATTATTTCAACTTTTACAGATAAAATTTTCTATAGTCAACCAATGATTTCCTTTGGATAGATTTCTGAAAATAGACTTTCAAGTTGTAAAAATGTTAAGGCTCTGTGTCCCTTCTTGCCGAACCGTCCTCAAAAAGGACACCAGTGACCTAAGTCGGTGTCTCTTCATCAGGAGTCTTCAACACCAGGTAACATTCCTCAACCCTGCCGAAGTCAATTCTACGGCACTTCCGTTTCTCTGCGACGCCTAGTGACGCTGGACATCTAGGCACATACACCTGAGCCATTTACATCTCCCTGGGGAACTGCCCGATCACATCCTTTCCGCGGTTTTCTATGCAGTGAGGGCTGGAGACAGCAGGTGGCGAGCCCAGAGGGCAGACAACAGAGCCTTGCACACCATGGTGAGGGCTCCGGATCGTCCACGAGTGCGAGGAGGGGGCACTGAAGGGTTTGAGCAGAGGACCAATGTGACCGACACAGTTTAGATGGGTCACTCCGGCTGCCAAGTGTGGAAGCAGGGAGCCAGGGCACAGGGCTCCAGGGGAGAGATTCTGTGCCCTGGGCTGGGGGAAAAAGGGTGATGATAAGTGGTTAGATTTGGTATGTACCTCCAGGGTAGATGTATGGATGGGTTGAATGTAGGTGACAAAGAAGAGAAAAAGAGGGGTCAGTCATCACTCCAATTCTTTGGCCTGGGCATCGGTGGAGCAGAGTTACCAGCTACCAGTTGGGAAAACAGGGGAGAAGCAGGATCAGGGAAGGAGAGGGATCAAAAGAGTTACGTTTTGGATACGTTAAGTGTGAGAAGCCCACTGGAGACCTAAGCAGAGATGTTAAATAAATAGGTGGTTAGCGTCAAGTCCGGATCTCAGGGGAGAGGTCTGGCTGCAGATATACATCCGTGAGTCACTAGGACATAGATGCCACTCTGAGTCATGGGCCTGGATGGGAACTGTCTGAGAGTCAAAGGACACATCAACGTTCATAAGATGATAAAGACCAAGAAGAGCTATCGATGAGGCAGGATGAGAACCAAGAGAAGACAGTGCTTAAGAGGCCCAGCAAAGAAAGCACTTCTAGGAGGACAGAGCAGACGAGTGCTTCAGGCAGGTCAACGAAGACGCCAACTGAGAAACCCAAGCCCCCTGAACTCAGGGACACGGAAGCACCGGACAGGTTGGCAGGACTGGCTCTGGTGGAGTGGGGGGACGAAAGTCTAAACAGGAGAAGGAGGCAGAAAACAGAAGGACAGAAAACGATTCCAGGGAGATTTATTATAAAGGGAGGGAGAGAAAAAAATGGCAGTAGGGAAGGGGGGTGAGGAAAGCTGCTTTGCTGGGATAAGGGTACCAGGGCAGAGCTTTATGACGCTGAGAAAGATGCAGGAGAGAGTGGACGAATGTGGGCAGCTGTGACACCCTCGAGTGGTCAGCAGGGGGCTGGATGGAGCGTGCAGATGGATGGGCTGCCCTTACAGGGGGCGGGGACGCAGGATCATCCTTTGTAATGGGAGATGACACAGTATTTGAGATCAGATGCAACAGGGTTTTCACTGCACCGTCTCCTTATGTGTGAGGCAAAATCCAAACTTCTTGGCTTTCGAGAGGGTCCACAATCTAATCCTCAAGCCACCATTTTGACTACATCTCCTGGGACTTTATAAACCTTCCATTCAAAGCCTCTCAAATCCACATCTTCTGAAGACCATGACACATTCCTCCCTGCTCTTCTGAGACAGCCTTCCCTCTCCTGGATGCCCATTCACATCCTTTCCCCCTCCAGCCAGCTCAGCTCTCAGGTCCTTGGTGGGCCTTCCCGATCTCTCCAGCCACCTGCCTCTCCTTCTCTTGCCCACATCCCACACAGCTACGAGTGAACCTCTGGAAACACACATCTCAATGTGTCCCTTCTCTCCCTAAAGCCCACCTGGCGTTCTCTGTAGCTTCAGGGAATGAGGCCGTTGGACTTGCCCACCTCACCCGTCCCAGCCTCCCATCACCCCCTTCCTAGAGCATCACCCTCCAGTACTACGTGCTGGCAGCCACTTGGCAGAGCCATGACGGCTTGTACCACATATCCATTCTCCTCCTGCTCGTCTGCACACACGGCAAATCCCTCTTGTGCACCCTCCAAATACCTCTTTGGATAGTATGAGGTAGCATTTCTTCTGTGCAGCCTTCCCTGGCATCTCCCCACCCCTGCTGATGTCCCACGGAACAGTGATGCTCAAACCCTGTACCTTAGATGTAAGTCTCATTCCTCTCTGCCACGTATCAAACCCAATTTTAATTTTTAATTTCACTCTATCCTCCCGTGATTTAAGGCTGGACTATATTTTACTGCTCGCTTTATTCACAGAGCCTCAACAGGTACTGAGCTAAAATCTGAACTGAATGCACCTTTCGCTTAGCGTTTAATTACGTTCACACCTTGTGATGCTCCTGAGACTGCTGTTTCATACCCAACTCGAACTAGTTTTAGCTTTAAAAGTATTTATCCTTTATTTTTCTACCCAACTATAAGCATCTCTAAGGGCAAGAATTACAATTCACACTTGGAGCTCCCTCATAGCAAACACTATGCAACTTGATAAATATTTGTAGGATAAAAGAAAGATACCTACGGAAGAACATGGTGTATGTAAAGCTAAACATTCCCTAAGTCTGAATGAATGGCCTGTTCTAAGCCGTTTCAGAACTGTACATTATTCCTATAATGTGCAAGTACCCAGAGGCACCAAAGACTTTCAGAACAAAACAGTAGAGACTGATCGCCTGAACAGGTGAAAAATCTATCTATCTATATATACATATAGTCTAATATATGCCTCCTGTAAAATAAATCAGCTTTTCTACAGAATAAAAATGTACTCAGATTACATATAAATAACTCAATAAGTTGATAATTAAAAAAGAAATTCACTAACGAAACATGTATCATTAGCATATGTATTAAATAAATAAAAGGTATAATTTGCATTGTGAGAATTCTTGAAACTTTTCACCAGGATAAATAAAAAGTAATGCTTCATTAAGTATTTAATTCATCTATTCCTATTAGATCCGGATATAGTCAGTATGTGCCCACAAAACTGTAAAGCTTTCACTCTGTATGAGTATTACCTACAGTCATGGATGGTGAATCACAAGAAATAACCCTGCTCACCCAAGCCACCTATGCTCTCTTAGAAAATGGTCTTGTACGCACACAAGTAGAGTAGCCTTCCTCCGAAATCTGGAATACTGTGGGTCATAAATTCTAGTCTTTTCTGAGAGAATTTAATATCTAGGACACTAGTGAGATTTTCCAGTCTCACTACATCTAAGAATAGACAAATAAAAAGATATTTAGATGAACACAGCACAGGAAGCTCAAACTTCATACATGTGAAAGCATCAAGAAAAATAATTGTTGAGTACTAAACCATCCAAGCTTCTACAAATTGGAACTGCGTGGTTTGGGGGAAATACATACAGAGTATAAATTTAGACCAGAGGTTGGCAGACTTTTTGTGTAAAGGGCCAGATTGTAAATATTTCAGGTTTTGCAGGCCGTAAAGTCTCTGCTGCAACTACTCAACCCTGCCTTGTAGTTCAAAAGCAGCCACCACAGACAATGACGGATAAATGAGTGGGCGTGGCTGTGTTTCAATAAATTATTTACAATAACAGGTGGCTGGCCTGTGAACCAGTTTGCTAACCCAGATTTAGACCCCTGTCTCATATTCTACAGAAAACAGAGCCAAGTCTCAATCATTCAGAACCAAAACTATTTAACAAAGTAAGTAATCCATCCGGGTAAGAAAAGAAAAAGTCATAACTACCAAGTGAGGAGAATGGTTTCCTTTCATAGGAAGTGCTCAGAACATGTCCCGCGTACCACCAGGATCTAGATTACTGAATGAACACTGAGTGGGAATCTGTGACCTCTGAGTCACCTTCTAGAGCCATCTATTTTATGATTCTTACCAAGTCAACCATGGCCTTGTATTTTCTTTGATGCCCCCACTTCGGGATATAAAATTATTTTCTGGTTGTTTTGGGCTTCAAGGAAGTATCAGCTTACTGAATCGGGTGCTGAATTATTATTTTTTTTAATTTTTATTTTTTATTGGTGTAGAGTTGCTTTACAATGTTGTGTTAGTTTCTGTTGTACCACAAAGTGAATAAGTTGTATGTATACGTATATTCCCTCCCTCATGGACCTCCCCCCACCCCGCCCCATCCCACCCATGTAGGTCACCACAGTCGGGTGCTAAATTCTTAAAATTTAAAAATCTGGTCTGCCAGTTGGGACTTAGGAACGTATTTTCCTAAAGAGATTACAAATGGATGCTGCATTCCTGGTCAAGCACACAAAAGTCTCCTCACATCACACCACAATACCGTACCAATATTCTAAAGCCTCGCCACCATTCTCGGATCTGGTTCAATGAAGAAA
Source organism: Phocoena phocoena (assembly GCF_963924675.1). Taxonomy (NCBI): domain Eukaryota; kingdom Metazoa; phylum Chordata; class Mammalia; order Artiodactyla; family Phocoenidae; genus Phocoena; species Phocoena phocoena. Next base: position 16,083,869 of record NC_089231.1, read on the forward strand.
CCCAATCCCAGAGCAAACCTGGACACTTCAGGTCATAAAAGAAACTACTCTCCTCCCCTAGCCTCAGCCCACTGGATCTATACCTACATCTGCCTGCCGGGGATGCCACGGGCAGGGAGGGGACGCTGGGGCACAGGAAGGGACTGAGGTTTGACAGAGAACCGGGGGTGGGACCCTGGGAGGCTTCAGTCTGCGTCAGGGGCAGTGGAAGTGGAGAGGAGGAAAACTGCTCACTGGTGACAGCGAGGGAAGTAAGTCCCCGGCTTCAGGCAATGTTTTTAATAACAAACATTCTTAGGCCAGCAAGTCCTGGTACATTCACCCAAAGCAGACGGAGATGGCCAAGTCTCGTATTTCTCCCATCTGGCAACAGCACCAGCCCAGCATCCAGGGAGCCTCCACCTCCTAAACCTCGAGACATAAACAGAAAGAGCCCAGGGAGGAAGAGTCTTCCTCGGTCTGCAAAATCACAGCAGCCCTGCTGGGCCATGCACTGCAAGCACCTGAACGTCTGCGAACACCTCAGTCCCTGCAGGCGCGGGATGCAGCCCTCTCTAACCAGGTGCTGCCTGCACGTTCCCAGGGCAGAGGACCACCGAGCTGTACTTCAAGTGCAAAGACATGCTGCACTGCAAGGATCTATATTCAACATCCGGTGATAAACCATAATGGAAAAGAGTATGAAAAAGAATGTATATATGTGTATAACTGAATCACTTGCCTGTACAATAGAAATGAACACAACACTGTAAATCAACTATGCTCCAGTACAAAAAAAAAAAAGATACCTTGTGCTGGGCGGCAGCACCAGTGCTTTAAGTTCGATGAGCTCACACTGATCCAGCCCCTTTTGGCCAGAGGCTTGCACCCGCCAGGCGGCAAGGTAAAAAAATACAGGTGCCATCCACACTTACACAAAGGAGTGAGAGTAACCAGCCAGAGCCTGGGTCTGGCCACACTGAAGGCCCAGACAGCCTGGTTCTCCAGTACCCCATGGGGCCCAGGGCTCTCTGATTCATTCCACACTGTTAACTGAGCTCCTACTTTCAGTCACCAGGATCTCCCTGCTCTGTAGCGGGAAGATCACAGTCTGCTGAAGAAGACAGAAAAAAAAATAAAGAGTGGATGTCCCATTTATGACTACAGTGGCCACAGGCAGGCGGAAGAACACAGAGGGGCCCTACGGGCACAGGGGCACTGCTGCTAGCCACAATTAGCTGGATCCACCTGGGAGTTAACCAGGTAATGAGGCAAGGACAGGGATTTCCAGGCAAAGGGAACCGAAGTGGCAAAGACAAGGAAGAGTGTGGTGTGTGTGAAGGGACTGTAAGCAGCTCTTCTTGCTGGAACCACAAGGCCTGGCAGGGCAGGTGTGGGAAGGCTCAGGTGAGACACCAAGGGCTTCGGGACTCCACCTCAGACAAACCCACAAGGGTCCACCCGGGACAGACAGCCAACATTCCCAGGAGATGCTCTGGCGGTCGTGCGGGGATCTACCACTAAGCTGTGTTACCTGCTGCTGGGTCTGATCTTCTGAGTTCTGACTGCAGGGCGACTGGTTCTGTTGGGGACCCTCTCTACTGGGACCCCTAGCAGCTCCCGCTCTGGCTCCACCAGCCCCTAAATCCTACAAGACTTTCAGAGGCAACCTCACTGACCTGATGACTGAGACTTAACATATTTGCCTACTACTTTGTTATTATGTTTATTGTACATTTTTTTTTTTTTTTTTTTTTTTGGCCATGCTGCGAAGCTTGCAGGATGTCAGCTGCCCGACCATGGATTGAACCCGGACCACGGCAGTAAAAGCGCCAAGTCCTAACCACTGGACAGCCAGGAAATTCCCTGTACATTTTTCAATTTGGGGTTTTATACTGAATACCCAATGGAATGTGCAGTAACATGCCATGTCCTACAGTGAATCAGAAAACGTTCACTAAAGGAGCTCACAGAGAAAGCCATTCTTACCCTTTAGACCATGTAACTGGGCATATATAGATATATATTTAGGGCTTCCCTGGTGGCGCAGTGGTTAGGAATCCTCCTGCCAATGCAAGGAACACGGGTTTGAGCCCTGGTCCGGGAAGATCCCACATGCCACGATGCAACTAAGCCCGTGCGCCACAGCTACTGAGCCTGCGCTCTAGAACCTGCGAGCCACGACTACTGAGCCCACGTGCCACAACTACTAAAGCCCACGCGCCTAGAGCCTGTGCTCCGCAACAAGAGAAGCCACCGAATGAGAAGCCTGCGCATCACAACGAAGAGTAGCCCCCGCTCACCGCAACTAGAGAAAGCCCCTGCGCAGCGACAGAGACCCAACGCAGCCAAGAATAAATAAATTAAATAAATAAATGTATTTTATAAATAAATAAATATTCAAAGTCCTTCAACTTTGTTTGCAGAAACCTCTAGTGAGATTACAGAAAAGTGTCTCCTAAAATAGCTGCAACGGATGTATGAGCAGATATAAATGTTTTACATCTAAGAGCAAATCTTCTGAAGCATCTGCAAAAAAAATCTCTTCTGGCTATAAACAAAATTTCGAATAATATTTTATAGTCTCATTTGAGTCACATTTTCAAAAGAACTTATTAATCTTTCTTGAAGGTTTTATTTTTCTTCATTTTCTGTCCCTCATAAATTTCAGAAGTGGAAACTGGTCACTCAACTTGTCCTTTCATCTTCTTTGAATTTAGTGCCAAATCTCATAGCTCCTTCTCTACATCTGTAACTGTATTTTGGTTCAGTAAAACAAGGCAGAATTGCCGGGAAGGCGGGGGCTTTCCAAGTTCTTATTCAGGGTTCAAAAAAAAAAAACAGGTCTGCTAAAATAGTTTAACTGGAGTATATTAGAAACTAACATCAAAGAAGTAATTATTAAGCTTTTTGGGTTTTTTTGGTCGCACTGGGCAGCTTGCGGGATCTTAGTTCCCTGACCAGGGATTGAACCCAGGCCCTCAGCACGGAGTCCTAACCACTGGACCGCCAGGAAATTCCCTAAACTTTTTAAATGGAAGGTAATGCCCAAGATAAAAACTTGCTCTTTCTACATATTTTAAAAGATACATTAACTCCTAAATTGAAGTTATTCTCCAGTGCCATCTCCCTGTTAGGCATCAGTAAGAAGTGAACAGTGAACACCCTCAACAGCTCATCATGCAGAGTCAACTAACTAATTCCTTCGGAGCAGAACTTCAAGGGACAAATCGAGGGGAGGAGTGTGACCAAGTGTGACGCTGTCAGTTACCCACGGTGGACCCCACCCAGGTCCCACTCGCCTCTCCACGCCCCAACCCCCCAGACCCAGACCATCAGACAAAACTCTCATCCTGATTCTACCCTCCCTGAGAGCCTCTATCGTAGGTAACTCCTGGAGTCAGGCAGCGGACTCCCTCACGCATTTCTGCAGGTTTCTGAGCTCTCTTTTCTGCAGGAAGATCCTCTATCTCCCAGGAAGCCCACTCCCGCTACAATCCACTCAGCCACAAACACAACCCAGGCAGTCTCTAAGAAAGGGGAGCCACCCCAAGCATCCCGAGACCCCGCAGGAAGACCCGCACAATGAATTAATGACACCTCCCACCACTGCAACCGCTCCAGGAAAGCCGCGGGTCCCAGCTAAGGGATCTGAGACTGTTACGCTCAACCTTCTCCCTAAACCACAGACACATGCTCGTTTAAGGATGACATAAACAACTTCAACCAAGGCCGAGCGCCTAAATTAAAGTGACGATGGATGGAAAGTCACATATTTGCTAACTGTTCCACATCGGTACTGAAAGCTCCAATGAGATGAAAAGTAAGCTATTTTTGAAATATCAAGCTTTCCTGCTCTGCAAACAGTAGCTGCTAGCATTACGCTGGGGAGTCTGGATCAGAATCCTACCTCTGCTGCTCACAAGCTGTAGAGCCTGGGGTAATAAATCAACCTTCCCTAAGGTTCCCTTCCTCGCCTGTAAAACGGCATTCGTAACAACGTCCACCTTAGAGCCCGCGTCAAGGACAAGGGCACTACTTATTAAAACGGTGCACGCCACACAGGCAGCAAGTCCTCAACCCCTGTCATCTCATCACCCCACCTTCCAAATCAGCACAACTCACCAACATCATCAATAGGTGTGTCTTAATATGCTTGGAACTAAAAACTTTGACATTTTTACATTTAAAGTTTTTGAATCACATAGAAGACTTTCATAAAACCATATAAGCTATACTAATAAACTATTTAATAGAATAAAATATACTAAAATTATAATAAATGTATAATTTAAATTATATAGTAAAATATATAATTAAAATATATTCTAAATTTTTACATATTATAATTAAATTATAATAAAAGAATAATTAATAAAATATCAATTTCAGTGGCCAAAATTAAAAATAAGTCTCCTGAAACCAGCAATGATGTACATTTCTTGCACAAAGCATTAATATACAAACTCTAACTTATGTGACTTTCAACCCTTGGGCTCAAATCTGATGCCAAACATACAATCAAGTGGGAAACCATCCTTCACCAACAACTGACCAGGAGTAGTGCAGAATACACAAGTGACTTAAATACACTTCTCCTGAGACCTTGAGCAATCACAAATAAGTTCTAAGCCAAAAAGATATGAGAAACTGATTTTTTTCACCTCTTGCCAGGGTAGTATAATTTTGGCAGAGTTAACACCACCACAGCTAAAAGACTGAGTTTCAGGATAAAAGCCTATTCCTCTTCTTACAGTCACATTAATTAAAGGCCTTTTCGTATTCCTAAGTAACGCAGGCATAATGACAACAGGATGAACTCTAACTAAGGCTAAAAGAATGAAAGTGAAACCATCTGGCAATTAACGGCAAACAGTTAATTGCAAACAATATTTTCATACTCTTAAATAATCACCACCACAGTAAAGCAGGAAGACAGAAACAAAAAGGAGATGTAACATTTTATTACATAATTTTCTCTAAAAGTGTTTCAGAAAGATTAAGGGAAAAAAGTATGCCCTATCATATATTTTATAAGCATGGCTAGGATCCAGGTCGGATGGGTGCTTTAAAAAAATACATACATAAACACACACACAAACGTACACACACACAGGAAACTCACCATCATTTACAAAGGCAAATGACATCAAAGCTCTGCTAATCTCCCAGACACTCTCATCGTTTCATTCTCCCATTTTCCATTTCTGCCATTGCCCCCTTTTCACCTGCATCTCTGAGTATGCTGAAAGTGTTATTTCACAACAGAAGAGACGAAATCATATCAAGTATTCCAGGTCACGGGCAACCAGTACCAAAAAAGGAGGCGATGAGATCTCTGGACTTTTTTTTAAAGGGTTTACAAACTCATTAGAAACAGAAACAGTAAGACATCCTGGAATAGTTTCCAATTAGGCACTGAATAGTGAGACTCTAGGCCCAGCTGCTCATCTACTCACTAACGTTGAACTTTCCATGAGTCGTGTCACCTGCATTCACCCGCAACAGTGAGCATTAGGTGGAGTCTCGTAAACAAATGCACTTGGGACCAGCCTCCCCTGCACCATAAACCAGCAAAGGTGTGTGCTTCAGTCAGATGAGCGAGGGCCACAGCAGGTCCCTGGTGATATCTGCTCTTGACCCTGTCTACACACCAGAATCACCTGGCTTAAAACGCCAATGCCAGGTCCCATCCCCAGCATCGCCCAGGAAATTGGCCTGGGGAGCACATGGGTGCTGGGATTCTAGTGTTCCAGGTGATTCTAATGCGCGGTCACTCTGTTGGACTCAGTTCCACTGGGGGTCACAGTGACTTTGTTCTGCAAGGTCTGCTGCAATTTACAAATCAGATCAACTGTAAGAAGAAATGCTTTTTGCAGACGGATGGAATGACTTTTAGACTATGATCGCATACAGATGCCTACTTCCTGGTAGCTAGGCCACCACTGCGTGTATTACTACAGATGCTTTCATTTAATCCCGGTGTGAGTCTGAAAGGCATCCTTTCTATTCCATCCCTTTACAGGTGGTCACTTGGCTGCTGCCTGAATCTACCTGCCCATGACAAGTAGGTAGGTATTTCACCCACAAGGCTCTAGCTCCCCTGTAATTAATCATGCACTGGTCCTTCTATGGAGGATACAGGTATCTAAAGACAGCTATCAAAGCTCCCTCGGACTCCAACTTCTCTTCCTCCTTACATTGTTTCCAGACCCTCACCCTTCCGGTTACCCTCCTAAGTGCTAGTGTCAATACCCACCTTCAGTCAGTGCCATGAGAACCTGGGCACACCACTTCCAATGCCGTAGCCACCGCACTGGGCATGGTAAACGTTGCCTGTCGTTTCCCCCTCCCCGGCCCCCCAGCCGGGGCACAGTGAAGACTACACTGCCAGTGGGTCTGGTCACATGACCTGTACTGGCCAATGGTATGTGTTGCATGTCACAGCCAGAATATAAGGGCATGTGATTCTCTAGTCTTTTTTCCCTACTGCAGGGGCACCTATGTTGAGATGATGGGGGTGAAAGAAACAGTCTTGATCGCTGAGTCAATGGAAGGAAAGCTGCCCCAGAGAACTGCTCACACCTGTAACAAACTCTGCATGGGCAAGAAATAAGCATTTCTCATACAAATCGATGGGCTCCAGGGGCTTTTACTGCTACCTAGGGTACACCAACGGTTCTCAGAGTGGAGACCTATCAGAGCTGCAAGTTATCAGGCTCCATCTCAGACCTACTGCATCAGAAACTGTGGGGGGGGTGGAACCCAGAAATAAAGATTTTAACCAGCCCTCCCCCCGGGGATTCAGATGCACAGTCAAGTTTGGAGAGCCACCAGCTAGATTACAGTGCCAAATCAAAGGGCATTCACTTCCCTGATGTGAATGCTATCTCTGCAGCCACAAAGGATGGTGGTCTTAAGATGGGCAGACAAAGGTGGAATGTTTTTTCATGTAAGATAACTAAACCCTATCTTCTCCACATGATATCAGGGTGCTCGATTTTTTAAAACCTAAATGAAACGTCCGTGTTTACGGGTTAAGATTTACCTTGGGAAATCCCCGCCCCCGTTTCTTTCCCTACAGTCAAAAGTCATTGATAGTAATATTGGGTAATATCTGGTCCAAAATGGAAGCTTTCTCTCCAACAGAGCAATGAATGGTGAGCCAGCTATAAACTCAACGTCTCATCAGGCCCTTTTGCGCGATCCTACACAAAGCAGTACTGAGTGACTCTGTCAAAGGTTGTGCAAAACCCACTTACTCTCCATCTCTGGTGTTACTCCACTACCACCAAGTACCCTGGTAAACGGAAGAAAATAAAACTTACCTGGAACTACCTGTAGTTAGGATTCACCTCATTCTTTTTCCTGGTGCTCAGAACCAAGCTACTCGACAACCTGTTCTCTGAAATGGTTGGGCTCCGTAAGGCCAGAGAAAGAATTCAAACCCAAGTCTGTCAGGCTCTGAAAGCCCAGGCTCCTCCCAATTTCTAGACACAGAACTGGACCACATCTATGCCCCGAGAGAACCTCAGAAAGTCTCGTAAGGTCCATTTTGATGGCATCTGAGTCCCAGAATTCAGTAAATGCAAATCTGCTTTAGTATCTTTCTATTTAAAAGTTAATAATGTTCCCTTGATGGGTAGGGGTACCTGGCAGCAAATGAGAAAATGGCTACAGTTATCATAGATCACTGAGTAATTCTCAAGATAGGAACAAGTACAGACAACTTTCACTTTTTTATTTACTATCAGGTGCCTTAAATTCTAGATTTATTTGATCTGTGAGAGTGACCTCAGACACTATCTCATTGAGGGGATCCTAATTTGAGGTCCCTAGGACACCCCTAGAGCAACCAAGAAAGTATCTCAGGAGGTACGTGAGCCCCTAAAATTGTATATAAAAGTCTGTGTATTTGTACATTTATCTGGGAGAAGGCTCACAGCTTGGATGAGATCACTGGATTAATAATACTGACAAGCTCATCTTTCTGATTTTATATTTGAGAATAGTTCAAGTTCCTTGTTGAACAGGCTTAAAGCTTCTGTAAATGATACAAGAAGCTGAAACACTTGATAAGTGGCTGGATTTCAGGCACTGGAATACAGGCAAGAAACCAAAGCTATAAACAGAGATTTGGAAGTTATCTGCACATATATTGATATATATGAGAAGTGAAGCTGTGAGGATACCTGAAACTTCCCAGAGAGAGAATTACCAGGAGAAAACGCAGGAGAGAGTGTACTGTTCCACACTTAAGAGTAGAAAATGCTTTTAGGAAGAACTGTCAGTCGGGTGAAATACTGCAGTGGGTCAGGGACGTACAGACGGAGAAATGACCACCTGCCTCGACAAGGAGGTCACGAGTGAGGCGGGTCTGGTGACGGAGCCCGCAGTGGTCAGCTGAGGAGCACAGGGGGTGGAAATGTGCGGACGGCAGGATGCCTGCTGGCTGTCCGAAGGCAGGAGAGAGAAAATAAGGGGACAGGAGATCTGAGGTTTGGGGACAGGAGGGAAGAAGGAAAGAGTGGGAACAGACACAAGGACGTCTGTAGGTGGGGTGTGGAAGCAGAGGGCCCAGTCTGACTCAGCGCAGAGAACTCGCACTTTGGTTTCTGACTCAAGTTCAACACTCTTTTCATTTCAAAACAGCTTAGAAAGACGTGTCTTTCCTTGCCTCCCCACCTCCCTTTGGTTCTTTCAGGAGGCCCGAGTGAACAGAATTGAAGCTGTAATCTAATCTGATGTGCCTCACTCCAAAAGGCAGAGAGTCTCAACTTCTTCAAAGCTAATCCTAAAATCCTGCTAAGCTAAACATTTCCTCGGTGACGAGCGGCGCCCCGAACGTCAGGGCTCACACCGCGTGACGGCGCACATGCGCGCACGGCCGGCTGTGGTCCCGCAGGAAGGTGTGACATTTCATCCCACCAACTCTTTCAACGAGCTGTCTCTTCATGTTATATTCTAGACCCAATAATTGTCAGACGTGCAAGATAAAGATATTTTTTTAAAAAAAGGAAAGAAAATAATTCTGAAAGGTTCCAAGTTGGTTACAGAAATCTCAAATGTATAAGAAATGAAGGGTTCGGACTACCAGATAATTATTACCGTCTGCTCTTGTTTCAACATTTGTTAAATCCTGTTTGGATGCCAAGAAAAGAAGACTTTTCCTAGAATCATCACACTGGGCTCTGAAAGAACTACAGGTCGTGTATTTATATACTAGGTTTATTAAGTATTGCTGCAAAAGAACTACCAAATATTTAGCACGAATATTCTAAGCTGCTACAGCCCATGAGGGGAGCCTAAGGTTGAGACAGTTAAATGAGCTATGTGCTTGCTGCTAGAGCCATTTATATTCTCTAAGTAACTAATTCTTACATGAGGAGATACTGAATTAAGTGTAGCTAGACAAAATATAATAAAAAAAACATCTTTTTGCCATCTGTGATCATTGTGATCAACGCTCAAAGGCAAGTTTACATTGTTTGGATGGCAGGAAGGCCAAACATGCCAGCTTCATGAGTACCTCAAATAAACAGCATAAGTTAGAATACAAAAGTAATGCTTTTAATTAATTCGTAAATGCTATAGAAACAGACTTTTCAAGGATCTAGTATATACTAATCACAAACCAATTCTTATGCACTTTTTACACAGGTTCCCCAAGAATAACTATTTGGTTTTATTGGCTTAAATTAAAGCAATAAGATGGTTTCTTTAAAAGTACAGTGTCATCCGAACCAAAAGTAGGACAAGCTGGTATTAGGTGCCTCAGGACGTGAAACAGAAATACAGCAATGATGACGTATTCCCATCTAAAAAATTCAACCTGAATCTAATCCAATTTCTAGGAATTATGGGATAAAGAGAAACAAACAATGTCAAAAGGAAGCAATTACCTAAGTCCAGAAATGTGAGGGACAACTACAAGACAGATAACCCAATTTTTCCAACATATACAGCACATTAAAAAAGAAAACAAAATGGAAGAAGGAATGCTAGAGAATAAGAGATTTAAGTTATACAACAACCAAATGCAAAGCAGACTCTTTGGATCCTAACTGGAACAAACCAACTTTGAGACAATGAGAGTAATATTAAAAAATAATCTTGCTAGTTAATTTATTAAGTCTAATAACGGGCATTAAAAAAAATCCGTAATAGTTAGAGATGTATACTTATTATTTTAAAAGAAAAAGTATGCACACTCAGATTTTTCAGAGATTTTGAGTTACAGAGCTTCTCCTGGATGGTATATGGCTGAGGTCCTCCTCCTATCACCAAACTCAGGAGAGAATCACAGAAGTCAGACAAATGTTACAAACAGTTTTCAAAACACCCACTTTCTTTCTCTCCTCCTTTCTCCTTTGTTTGTCATAGAGCGAACAGGCAAATTCAAATGTTTTTAACCTTGGTTTATCATGGTTCTCCGTTTCCTCAGCTATAAACACGGCTGTGGTGGATAACTCCCTGCTGGCCCCGGGGAGCACAAGTGAAGGCGTTATCAGCAAAATCACACAAGATTATAAGGACTTGGAGAGTCCTTTTTTAAAAAATTCTTTCGGCCACGGCACGCGGCATGTGGGATCTTAGCTCCCTCATCAGGGATCGAACCTGTGCCCCCTGCAATGGAAGTGCGAAGTCTTAACCACTGGAACACCAGGGAAATCCCAGAGAGTCCATTTTATAGATTAAGAAACTGAGGCTCAGAGATAATGAGTGATTTTAGAGGTCATCCTAGTAATTACCGGCAGAGCCAAGCGAGCACCCACGTCTTGGAGTGTCCTCCTTACACCGACAGGGAGGATTTCACTCGTCACTTACCTTCCCATGCTCCTTCCTCACGTGGGAAATGTAAACATCTCTTTGCGTGAATAACCGGTCACACTCCCAACACGTCCACCCAGGACTGGCCACTTTCTTGGGTTCCAAAGATTTTTTCACGGGTGATGGGGATTTCTTTTCCAATTTCTCTTTCCCGTTCACGGATCTGGTGTCCTCTTTGTTTTGATTTGCTGAATTTTGAGTTGTAGGCTTAATGCTCAAAGGCAAGTTTATACCCAAGTTTGGAGGCCCTTCAATACTTTTCAATGTTCCATGCATAGACTATGTTATAAAAAAAAAAAAAGATATCTTTCACAAGTCACACCACTAAAAGAAAGCACATGTGGACTATCTTACTACATTATAGACATTTCAGTACGATTTTATTTTCACTCAGAAATATTTCTTAATATAGCAAGATGAAAACCTAAGCAAGATATACACATAAAAAGAAATAAAGGAGTATTAACTTTTACAGTTGCTCTAAGTTATGCATTTCTTGTTCCAAGTAATTTTTAAAAGCTTATTTGCTTGTGCCATTTTAAAATTTGAAAAGAAAGACTTCTGTATTGAGTCCAAATCATTCCTGGCACTCTGTCATCCCCCAATGTACCAGAGTGAGTCCTCTCTACCACAGACCACTTCTGGTGAAGAACATTTTACTTTCACATCTACCCAAAAATGTTTAAATAGGCTAATATACTGGTAGGGGTTCAAAACCCTTAGCTAACCAACTTTAACAAACACCTGAGACCAATGTGTTAATAGCAAACCTTTCTCCCTCCCTTGAATGTCTTTCACATTCTTGAAATACTTCTTACAGTTTGGGTTTTTGCTGGGGGGATTTTTGGTAATTTTAATCTCTACCCCTATCCCAATCCATCCCTTCTTACTGATAGCACCCAGACATGTGAACTATACACAGTAGATACTCAAAAAGCCTTTCTAAATTGCCTGTTTATTATCATTAACATAGTAGCCTCCATAGCCTCAACTTAAACTCACAGGATTTCAAATTCCACTGGCGTAAAACTAGTGCAATTTGATCCTGAAGACCTCACTCTGGTTTTTGTTTTGTTTGTGTTCTAGAAGCCTGGAGTCCAAAAAGAGAAAGCAAGCAAATATGTCTGTGCTTCAATTTACAATTCATCTCTGGATGGGGCTGTCTCAGGGTCCTCCGAGTTCCTGAATCTTCAGAAAGACAACAGGACACGTCCTAACTCGTGTTAGCACGGCTAGCCCTGGGCCACAGAGACTCACACTGGCACAGACCTCAGCTCCCTACTCTGAGTATTCAGGTAAGAAGCTGTTCCTCTGGCGAACTCACCAGCATACTTTCTCAAGGCAGGCTCTTCTCTAAATTGTACCAAGAATTAACCAACCTTCTTCAATACTGTCTCACCCCAGCGGGAAAAATGGGGCTTCTATAATTTCCTCATGAGCAGAGGTTATAGGTCTCCCCAGACAATCGTTAAACTGGGCTGTGAAAAGGGCCTGGGCTGAATGTCTAATGTGCCTTTGCAAAGAGAAAATCTGGGGAGAGATGTCATTACTTGACACCAAAAACTGTGCATTTGCTTCTTTTCCACCATGCAGTGCAGAGGCCTCTGTGTTTAAATGGTCCTTTTCAAAACAGAAGCCAAATTTTTACATTTTTAACCACTTAAAACCCAAAGAAAACAAACCCCAAATCTTCTGATATACTTTTCATAAGGTTCTAGGCAAATGCACTTTTACTAACTAAAAAGTTGAAGAGAGGGTAAAGTATCAAAGTATTCTAAGATAGGCTTATGCTATAGAAACTCCAGAAAGGCGGCAAAAAAGTGCCGCTGTGACCACAGAGCAATGGAATGTGTGCAAAAATGAGAATTTCTGATTTATTCATTTTGTTTTTGTATTTTAAGTAAAAATAAAATTATTTTTTAAGGATGAATGTCTTTTTTAAATAAAAGAAATACAACTTAATTCTTCTGGAATTAATGCTTCCTTAGCTCCTGCAACAATAAAAAACCTGAATGGGGCTTCCCTGGTGGCGCAGTGGTTGAGAGTCCGCCTGCCGATGCAGGGGACACGGGTTCGCGCCCAGGTCCGGGAAGATCCCACGTGCCGCGGAGCGGCTGGGCCCGTGAGCCATGGCCGCTGAGCCTGCGCGTCCGGAGCCTGTGCTCCACAACGGGAGAGGCCACAACAGTGAGAGGCCCGCGTACCACACACACAAACAAAAAAACAAACAAAAAAAACCCTGAATGACTATAACTTGAAGGTTTACTTTAAATGTAGATGCCAACATGGAGCACAGGGGTCCCACACAGTGAATAAGTCCACACTGTGGTGGAACAAAGAAATTATACAAATTGGATTAAATTGGGCAAATAAAAGTCTACCTCTAAATAAATATGTATGTAGAGAAACAGGGTTCCTGGGCTCCTTTCTCTTAATTTCTTCCTCATGAAAAACTGAACAGCGCTGGTATTAGACAATGTAAATAAATTCACAAGCTAGATATATACATACATGTAAAAAACAAAAACAGGGTGCCCCTAAAACTATCTTTATCCTTACCCAGCCCCAAACACATAAAGGCAGGATGATATTTTCGAACATACAGAACATACTTGAAATAAGAACATAAGTGAGCGTTCCCACTGTTTTTGTACCATGGAGTCTCGTGAAGGTTCAGATGAATAAAAACAATTCTCTCCTCCTTGGGGCCACAGGGTTTTAGCAGTCTTCTTCAGTCTCTATTTCTTGGAACCTTGTATTCCTCCAAATTCAGTATTAACACAAGGAAGACCCTAACCACAAAGTCGGATGACCCCACTTCCAGATGTAACATGAGCTCCAGAAAGCAAATACTTTAAAAGCCTCTTAAGAAGCAACTTTTCTTCTTTTCCTCGCACCCCACCCAACCCGCATATCGTACATGTAAAATATCTGGGTCTGATTCCAATGTCCCTGTGTTTTTATTAGCAGTATGTAGTTTCTCCCGATCATTCATTAAATATTTACTGTCAAGATAATTTTGTAATTTTAGTAAGAATCTTTAAAACATCTTAAGAGGATTTTATTGTACTTAAAGTGAGAATGAGGAAACACTTCTCCCATGCATTTTATTCGTCCTAGTAATGCCACGCCGTCACTACCTTCACCTGGCTTCTAGTGAGTGGCCTCTCTAAGAGGTTTTAGGCAGTTATGCTCATATACATTCAACACGGGAACTTTCAAGAATTAAGAGTCCATTCATTTAACTAACATGAGGTTAGAATAATTTAGGGACTTGGTTTGCTCTTTAAACTGACCTTTTCTGTATAATACATTTAAAAACAGAAAAACTAAGAGAAAGAGAGATTGCGTTTATGTAATACGGGGTCTGTCGTTTCTCTTTTTAAAAAGGAAGTCACGTTAATCTCTGAGAGCCAATGGATATTATCTCCTAATGACAGGAATCAAACTGCTTAACCTCTCGCAGTGGACAGTTAAGAGGCTAGGACTAAGCTCTGTCCTTAGTGAGCTTAAAAGGCTATAAAGAGATCTAGGTGCCCCTTTTGGGGACTGGAGAGTGGGTCGTCCAAACTGGACATTTATTCATTTCATTAACTGAACACCCAGCAGGTGCCAGATACTGTGCTGTATCCTGGACATTTCACTGTCAGTTTACATGGAAACTTGATTAAAAAAAAAAAGACTACAAGATCCAGGGCATCAATTATAATGCAAACTTAACTGCTTAAGTAATTTCAAGGGAAAATCTTCATTTTTCTAAACACACCAGTATTTATACAAATTAACATAATTCATCAGAGTCCCTGTCTATTTCTAAATCCTACATAACACCAAGTTCTCAAAAAAGTAAACTTCACAGCCTTCATTTTCACATATGGGGGGAAAAAAAAAACCCTAAAGCTTGATTATTCTTTTAAAGTCAGGGCATGCATTTCTTACTTTGCTTTGATTTTTCATGGTATGCAGACCAGGGCTCGGGAATAAAAAGCATCCCTCAGTTAAGTGAACTCGTGATGACAGCATGTTGTAAACTGCTCATTACCAACGACCAGCGTCCATCCCTTCCTTCGACAGAGCACATGCTTTACCGTAATCTGAAGCTCAGCCTTGATTTATGACCAATGAATGGATCTGCGGTTCATTTAAAGGACGTTAAGAGATGCGCACACACCTTGATATGGTCCATCATGAGTTGCTTCTGTGCGTACAAGAGAGAACAGTCTGGACACTTGAAAACAGACACCTTCTGGTTTTCGATGTGTTGGTCAAAGTGGCGATACAGCAGGGTTTGCAGGGTAAATACAGTGTCACACATGGAACACTTATATATTATTCTAAAACAGAAGAGGTGCAGGGAAATGTCAGTCAGCCCTCATCCCTCAGGCCAAAGGAACCACTACTTCACATCCAAGAATTCAGGAGGCAGAAGCAGCAAGAACAAACACACACAATAAAAAGAATAGAGCAGTTTAGCTTTGAAACAAACTTTCGAAGGCAGCTGGCATCACTGGAGCGCAGCTCAACTTAACATTTTGGGTATAGAGGCACTGGACCACATTTGCTTAGAAATCACTGTACTACCCACAGATCTACAACTGACACGTTTTTACAAGGTCGTTACTCGTAAGCTACTTTAACACAGAGCAAAAGCATCCTTGATTTTTTTTTTTTTTTTAATATTTTTAAAGATCAGACAAGGAACACAGCCTGATGGTGGTACCCCAACTTGAGAGAATTTGACTGATGAACTAAGCAGGCCCACACATCTTGGATGCCTGAACACACTGTTACTTGTTCCAGGTTTTCTTTCAGAGTTAGTAGTAATTTTACACTTGAACATCACTATTTCTGTACCTGTTCTTAACAATGAAAGCCCTGCACCAGGAAGCAATTATGCATGAAAATAAAGATGCATACAAGAAAATCCACAAATCAAATGCTGCTTCAACACCTGAGTGTCTACTGTGCTCTAAATGGTTTAAAACACTCACTAACCACTACAAACCACTTCCCTACCTAATATGTTACTAGCAAGCAGCCTCCTGAAGTTAACTCAGCAGCTCTGAACCTTCTGGACATAATTCCTTTATCCATCCACACTTTCCTCTGGCCGTCAGGAGAGAGTCCTCCCCGCTGCCAACCTTTGCCCCCAGGGATTTGCTGAGTCACTGGTGAGCGCGTCTGCCCACAGGAGGTCACCCTTTCCCAACAGGGTCGTCCTGGGCCTTAAGGGAGGCCCTAGGGACACCTGTGTTTCCTCTGAAAAACCAGGATCACCATAACAAAGAATCCCAAAGAGCAGCTTAGGAAAATGGCAGAGAAACACTGACCAAAGGTGTGAGCCACATGAGAAAGAAAGAGCTGAGGCTGTTTGCTATTTCTCCAGAAAAGCTGAAAAAAAGGAATGGCTTTCTTCTTGAGACCACCTGTCTCCTCGTAGGGTCTTCTTAAGAGACCACTTCTCACGTACCTTTGGACCTCACTCTCTATTTCTATACCTGAAAAGTATAGATTTAACTTGTTTTCTCTTTTTCCACATGAAATTTATAAATTTAATTGGCGTGAGTGATGTGTTTTTAGAAGGTCCTGACATGTCAGTTACCCTGGCACAGAGCACAAGCACCCTTGATGGGAAAAAGGGTTTTTTTTTTTTAAGATCAGACAAGGTTTACAGGATTTCATCATTCAGCCCAAAGGTGGTACATTAATGATGTGTCACCCTTAAGTCTACCAGATGCGACGAAGACGTGCATCTCCTCACTGTCTGAAATAGCTTAGAGCTGGAAATAACCCAAACGTCTAGTAATATAAGTAGTTAAATAAGAACAATAATGTATGAATTTTTTTAAATTATGATGCGGACATATACCAATGACATGGAATGATCTTCATGCAAATTAAAAAACAGGTAACAAGACAGTATGCGGGATACGACCACATTTGTTTAAAGGGTATAGAAAAGAAACAGATGGTATATAACTATCATCATCTCTCCTGGATGGCAATTTTTTATTGTTTTGCTTGCTTATATTTCCTAATTTTTCTGTAATTAGCAGAATAGCCTCAAGAAAAGTACTAAGACTTACTAGCTAGGCTAAGTATCTTCTCAGGACTCTATTCTTACACTTTCAGAAATAACTCTTTCATGAAAAAGGGCACGGCTTGTTTATTTCATGCTACATTCCTTTCAGGTTTTGTTTTGCTTTGTTGCCTTCTGCTGAACTGCAAAGAAAGTCTAAGACAGGACATAATCTATTTACTTCAGCATTTTTCTGAGGAACAGGTTTTTGGTGTAATACTGGAATACACCCTACAAACCACTAACAAATAACCAGGGGGAGGGACTTCCCTGGTGGTCCAGTGGTTAAGAATCCTCCTTCCAATGCAGGGGACGCAGGTTCGATCCCTGGTCCGGGAACTAAGATCCCACATGCCGCGGAGCAGCTAAGCCCTCGCGCTGCAACAAAGAGCCCGCGTGCCGCAACAAAAGATCCCACATACCACAAGGAAGATCCCACATGCCACAACTAAGACCCGATGCAGCCAAATAAAAAAAATTTTTTTTTAAATTAGCTATCCTTAAAAAAAAAAAAACCAAGGGGAAATGGTGAGCTCACAGTGCAGAAATCTGGCCGCTGCCAACTGGACTAGATGATGGAGAGTAACATCCCTAGAAGGACAGGTAGGCAGTGAGCATCCTCGATGGGGTTTGATGAGGAGATTACTGCCTGAGTATGTATCCTGAGTCCAACTATGAGACAGCGGGGCTGGGCCGGGAAGGAGGGTCATCTCAGAACACAAGACCGGTATCCTCCGCTGGATGAGGGGGAAAGACTGAGCAACTGCTCCAGATGGAAGCACGCTGATGGGACAGGACAATTAAACGCAAAATGTGCTCCTGGACTAGATTTTGTACCAGAAAGAAAGGGGAAAAAAGTATCTCAACAACTGGAGAAATTTTCATGGGATCTATGAACTGGTTGGTAATGTAATCCACGCTGGTTCCTGGGTGGGAGGCTAGATGGTAGTAATGATATACATGAGTGTCCTCTTGGGGAGGAGAGGCAGAACACACTCAAATATTTATGTCATGATGCCCCATTATTCCTAAATAGGAGACAGGGAGAGATACAGAAGAAAATGAAAGGATGAAACAAATGTCAGAAAGGCTAACAACTGGGGGATATGGGTGAAGGGGACGCACGAGTTCTCCACAGTGCTCTTTCAACTTTTCTGTAAGATAGAAACGATTAAAAAATTAAAAACTGGGGGCTTCCCTGGTGGCGCAGTGGTTGAGAGTCCGCCTGCTGATGCAGGGGACGTGGGTTTGTGCCCCGGTCCGGGAAGATCCCACATGCCACGGAGCGGCTGGGCCCGTGAGCCACTGAGCCTGCGCGTCCGGAGCCTGTGCTCCGCAACGGGAGAGGCCACAACAGTTAGAGGCCCACGTACCGGGGGGGAAAAAAAAATTAAAATCTGGTGCTAATGTCAAAAAAGAAAAGTCCAAATAAGGGTACCACGAACTTCACAGACATAGTGATAGGCCGTGACCACAGAGCAGACTCTCCAACTATTGCTACAGTGCAGGAAAGAACCACAGGGCGACTGGCAGGCAGTGAGGAGGGAGGGCTTCTGTTCAAGACAAGGAGACCAGGACTTCCCTGGTGGCGCAGTGGTTAAGAATCTGCCTGTCGAGGCAGGGGAGAAGGGTTCGAGCCCTGGTCCGGGAAGATCCCACATGCTGCGGGGCTACTAAGCCTGTGCGCCACAACTACTGAGCCTGCACTCTAGAGCCCGCGAGCCACAACTGCTGAGCCTGCGCACCTAGAGCCCGTGCTCCGCAACAAGAGAAGCCACTGCAAGGAGAAGCCCGCTCACTGCAACGAAGAGTAGCCCCAGCTCGACGCAACCAGAGAAAGCCCACGTGCAGCAATGAAGACCCAACGTAGCCCAAAATAAATAAATAAATTAGAAAAAAGACAGGGAGACCAGTGTGCACAAAGGTGGAGTCTACACGGGCACAGCATGCTGGGGACAGTGTGGCTGGATACAGGGGAGGTACTTTGAAAGATGAACCTAAAAGTTTGACTTGACCCAACTGCAAGACTGAGTGAATGGCAGGATAACTGGACTAGAACAAAGGAGGGAGGAGGTGGCTGAAAAACATCTGCAGGGGTGGGGAGGCAGGGGATGGAAGGTAGGGGAAGGAAAATAGGAGGTGGAAAGGAAAAAGTAAATCCAAAAAACCCACCCTCAGTCAGGACAGAGTGCTACCCTTGAAACAAATGTAAAAACACATGAGTAAAGGATTCTAAGCTCAGAATTGCTGCCAACTGCCTCCATCACCACTGAGTGAGTACAGCCAGGTACAAGGCACCGTCCGAGTAGGACACGTCCCCACACCCCCATTAGGTGAATCTGCACCACTGGCCCCTCACAGCTGGGACACGGGCTCAGAGATTAGAGAATCTGCTTGATGCTGTGTAAATCCCAGGGCCGTGCTTTAAATTCAGCTTCGTCTGAATCAAAGTCCTCCACCACGCCGCTACTGTAGTTTTGTACCGTTTTATTTCTTAGGAACTTGCTCCAAAACTCCAACTCTTGGGACTTCCCTGGTGGCGCAGTGGTTAAGTCTCTGCACTCCCAATGCAGGGGGCCTGGGTTGGATCCCTGGTCAGGGAACTAGATCCCATGTGCCGCAACTAAGAGTTCACATGCCACAACTGAGGAGCATGCTCGCCACAACTAAGGAAATGGCGAGCCGCAACTAAGGAGCCTGCCTGGCGCAACCAAATAAATAAATCTTTTTTTAAAAAAAGGGAAGAAAGAAAAGAAAAGAAACTGAGACATAAAAAATTAAACAACTTGCCAGTAAATGGCAGAGCAAATAATCTGGATTCAGGGCCCATATTCAATCACATAGCAATCAGCTGAGCACTCATGATAGGAGACCCAGGAGTGTCATGGATGAGGGCACTCAGACTCTTTAAAAAAACAAAATGAAACAAAAAAAAGAACAACTCCGTCTCATACAATTCTTCACTTTGAAGTCCTCACTGCTCTATTTATATACATTTAGATGAGGCAAATGGAAGGAAGGGAAAAGCACCCAAAGAAACGGCTGGTTAATCAGACGTCGAGGAAGATATAAAAACAGTCACAAGACTGTATCACCATAAAATCTAGTAGTGGACATTCAAAATGATCTTAAATTACCCAGAAAAGATTAAAGGGTGTTCAAAGTTCCCTTTGACACAGCAGGGAAACATGCCTGACCACACACTGGAAAACAAAGCACTAGAATGGTACCTGCACATAATAATCACTACATAAACATCTGTGAAATAAAAATCTTATGTTGTGCTTTTCAAGTTGAGGTGCTGGGACTCTTCATGGGTGTATTTTCAGACTTCCATATATTCTCTAAAGGAAACGGGAGGTGGGATTTTTATACTGATCTTTAAAAATTAACGTAAATCATCTGCATAATTTTGAGTCATTTGCATAAAACCAGCTAACCAAAGACTGCTGGGAGATTTCATGCCTGACGTTCTACTGGTGTGGGAGCTACTTATTTACGTGGGGCTATAACTTTAACAGAACAGAGATCTAATGTCGAACGAAAGCTTCTGGGTCAAATGTAGGCCAAGCAGCTCCCAGCATGGCACAGGGAGCCAGGCTTTATAGAGTGTGCATAGGGAAAGGCGGCACCTGTAGTACAGGGTGACGAGCACAGGGCCCGCGGAGCAGCATCTGCTGCTGTAGTGAGGTCTTGACTCATTACCCTGAATTAATGCTGTTAGCTGTGCTCACTGGTCTGGGAGTTTTGTTGTGTTTTACTTGTAAATTTGTTTTAGTTTTATAGTTTAAGACTCAATCGTTAATGCCTATCTTTGGGCTTGCACCTGTTAAAAAACCACTGTAGTAGAGAAAAGTTTTTAAGAAAATACTGGAATGATTTTTTTCCTATACATTCTCAAATTTGAGGAATATTGTTTTAGTTTACTTTAATCGTTTGCTATGCTGTATTCCCAGGTAACAACTACTGTTCCAGATTTCATGCACATTCCAGTGAATAAAGTTTTATTTACTTGAATAAAAAAACCAAGTCAAAAACTATATTCACCGGGGGGTTGTCGGGGGAGAGAGTAGGGGGTAGGGCAGACTATGCTATTGTCCGAAAGGCTGACGACCAGGAACACTGAAGGCTGTTTAACTGACGTTTCACTAATGTCTGTCTTTGGAGACAAGACACCAAGTCGTATGTGGATCCCCTAATTTGTAATGTGCTTCATTTTGAAGATCTACAAAGATCAGAGTGAAGGTCCTATTAGAATAAAATTCCATTTTCTCATAGTTTTTTAGTAAACAGAGTCACTTCTATCGTGTTTAGCCAATGACATTTCCCCCAAACTAAATGTTACATGCAAGCCAGACATACATAATATGGCATATCCACATATCTTCCTCCAATGCTTCCTTGATTATAGAGTTTTAGACAAAACACACCAATAGGTTTGAGGCAGCAAATCTAGCCTCACATAATTATCAAATTCCACACTGCCGCAAACAACACAGGAAGAAAGTGAACATCAGGCCGGGCATCTGATCCAGGGCTGTGTGCACATCCAGGGACCAAGGAAGCAGGGAAGGTGCCGAGGCTACGGGCTCTCCGTGTGCCAGAGAGAGGGGCCACGTGCCGTGCATTTTAAAGACCTCACCCTGCTTTATCCTCACACAAAAATCCTCACACAAACCCGGGGACAGAAGCATGACCCTCACTTTACAGGGGTCAGTGCCGGCCCAAGGTCACTCAGCTGGTGGGTGGCAGCAGGATTCTGACCCCAGCGCCCTCACTGCCTCGTCTTTGCGAAGCTGGCCACCACTGCAGGCGGGCAGCCCGTAACTGCCTGCTGAAACACAAACTCAATGAGGCAAACACTGACAAAATTAAGAGCGAAATCAAGCAAAAAATGAAATTTACTTTTTACTAATCAAGGATTTACATCGGCTATGAAGTTAAATGCAGGAACTAGTGTCTTAAGTAGACTTCATCTTATAAATGTTACTGTGAAAAGTGTTTAAGAAACAATGAAAATTGAAAGAGGACAGTTTTTTACAGTCTTCCAAGAACGTATTAAAATCATCTTAAGAAAAAGAACAAAATCATCTTAAGAAAAAGAACAAAAGTGATAAACATTCACTTGTTTAGCAGAAACTGATGACAAGAGCATAAATAGTAAGTGACATTTTAGGGCAAAGAGTTCCCCCTGGACAGTACTGAAAGGTTTAGGGAGTTATGAGCTATACTTCGTAGAGGATCAAAATCTGCACAGTGGCATAATTTTTCATATCTTAAATTATATCCCACAGAACTACCACCTCTTCTAAATTACTAATAAAGGAGTGGGGTAAAAGGCGAAAGGCAGCATGACTTACTTTGGCTCTCCTATCTTGATGCCAGGATGCTGCGTGTAGGCATGAGAATGTGTACTTGGGGCAGACTTAAACGCCATTGGACAAATAGGACACTTGTAGAAGACTTCACAGTGAGAACCTTGAATGTGAGACTTCAGTGCGGCCACATCAGAGTACACAACATTGCAATGCACACATCTGTTAGAAAATAAACACACAGTCGTTAGCACGAGACCACTAAACATGTATAACTTAACTGGGTAAAACTGGGTAAAATGAACAAATAACGCTTTAAGGTTCTTAATAGCTTTTTTAAGCGTGTGGGTTTTTTCTGTTTGTAACAGATGAAATTATTTTTATATATTTGAGAAGGAAGATCATGAAGAAGAAAAATAAAACTCCAATGGACTATTCTTTGAGCATCTTTCAAGTTTCTAAGAATGAACATCCAGACGCCAGGCTGTGGTGAGACCAATGGACCATGGGGCCATGTCAAGGCCAGCAGCACAGCAAGACCCTACGACTGCTGGCTTTGAGAGGACCCCTGCACGCTGGATTCTGAGGTTCCCACCCATCCCCAATGGAAGAAAGCTTTGCTATCTAATCCTATATGCCATCGATAGAGAGACCCAGAGGAATGAATGAGTACTGGCTCCAAAGCCACAGCCACTGTGTCCTGACCACACGGAGGCACTGAATGTCCTGGAGGCTACAGAGAAGGTCAACCACCTAGCATGTTTGTCTCCTGGAAATTCAATTTAAGTACACTTACATTTGTTTAACAAATGATGTGAAAGATAAACCGTCTGAAAAACCAACCTCCCTATGTAAATTGCCTCTCTATCTAACCTCTTCTTGAATTTCTAATAATTTGATGATTAGCTCACTCCTCACTCAAATCTAGTCCTACAGAAACAAACTTTAGGGCTTCCCTGGTGGCGCAGTGGTTGAGAGTCCGCCTCAGGGGACACGGGTTCGTGCCCCGGTCTGGGAAGATCCCACATGCCGCGGAGCGGCTGGGCCCGTGAGCCATGGCCGCTGAGCCTGCGCGGCCACAACAGTGAGAGGCCCGTGTACCGCCAAAAAAAAAAAAAAAAACTTTAGAACTTGGAGACACTTCCCCCCAGCCTCACCTTTCTCACACAAGGACGCCCAGCACCCCTTAACAGTCCACCCATCTATCACCTAGTCGTCCTTCTTTGTTCACACCTGAAAATTATTTGAGAGTGGTCTCTCTGTCGGCCCTCGAGGGTCTGCAGGGGCAGACCTTTCACACACCCGGCAGACGTGTCCTGGGTGTGAATGTGAGGGCTGACCTGGGGGAGGAAGACTGCAGTTGGGGCTGCCTTCCAGGGGCAGCGCTCGATGGCGCTGACACCTATGACACTTCTGTTCTTAGAACCTCCCTCCAAATTCAAGGAGCAGCTTCCAGAGTCGTACAGGAGTGACACACTCTAAATTGCATGTGCTCTATAAAGCCTCCCATGTTAAGCTTTGCGGGCATTTCATAAACATCACAATTAATGCCTTAGCATTTTAAATGACGTACGGCAGCATACACGTTAAAAGCACTGAATATAGGAGAATAAATACAGAATGCTCTCCTCTGTCCGATCTACTGGACCTACTGTTTTAGGCAATAAAGCCACCCAAGCACACTGCAACAATTCTGAGTTAACTAGAACCTGGGTTTTCTTGAACAGGTTACTGATCCTCTCTGGGCTGGTCTCTCATTTGTTAAATGAGAAGAGTTGGAATAGATAATTTTTTAGTCCTTCCCAACCCTAGAAGCCAGTAATTCCTATGAAAGAGGAAGATAACACAAAACAAAAACAGATGGGTTACTAACTATTAAACAAAAGAATCTGCTACATTCGTGAATCATAAAGTATTTTCCCCATCAAGAGTAGAAAGGTGTGTTCAAAGGGCAAAACACCAAGGAAGGGCTGTTTCTCTGAAGTCGCCTGGAGAGGAAGATTTAATCTCTAAGAAAACAAGCAGGAGGTTAGAGAACCTACAAGCTGATAAAGGAGGTGGCTAAGGCTTGGTCCGAAGAGCCTCATGGAGGCGGAGGGAAAGCCCCCCTCCCCTTAATGTGAGGAAAGAAAGGAGAAAAATTTAAAAGAACTTGAAAGAAAGTTGTAAAATATCTGCCTACAAGTGGAAGAAAAGAGGCCAAGATGGAACACAAATAAGACAGAAAAATAGAAGGAGAATTTGAAGGGTTCATACAGCATCCTAATGTTACTAAAAACCCAGTCTATTAATAAATATTTAATATAGCTGAAGCCCTGTGTGTTCTGGGTACCAATTAAGTTTCTCTTCATTAAAAAAAAAATTTTTACAGTATACAATCCTATAATTTCCCCTTCCTAGATGCAGATCTAGTGGCTCAAGAAGCAGAAAAATTCAGAGAGATAAATGACTTTTACCAAATCAACCAGAAGCTAGAAATGACCCCCTCAATATGTGGGAGATGCAGTATATGATCAGGAAGAGAGTAAACAAGGCACCAAACCAAGAAGAGGCTGGGATCCTGACAAAGTCAGGCTGGGAGCCATGCTAGAGATGCTCCTCGGCTAAAAATGAAATAAAAAAGTTTTTTAATTGGAAAAACTGTAAAGCCAAAGAAGGAGGGGAAAATGTACAAGGTCAAGGGGCTGCTAAACCCCAGACAAGTAGTAGACTGGACCATTATTTGAAACAACAGGAAAAAAAACTCAGGTCGAATTCTGTTCTATTACCTAAAGAGGTAAACATGAACTAAACTTCAGAATGTACAAACATAGTGTTTTTTATAGCTCTTGTAACCTCTCAAATGCAAGAAAAAAAGTCTATACTAAACACAGAAATTTTAGTAAAAATTCAAAGTGCCAAATTTAAGCAACTCTGTGAATGAGAGGGGAAAAAAAAGAAAAGAAAAGCAAGGGATGGTCTTTTCCAAGTTGAGTTAATTACTTTTAGCTTGCCGGCAGAGCTTTTGTTTTAATTTAGAAAAGATACCAGGAATAGAGCTTCCCTGGTGGCGCAGTAGTTGAGAGTCCGCCTGCTGATGCAGGGGACACGGGTTTGTTCCCCGGTCCGGGAAGATCTCACATGCCACGGAGCGGCTGGGCCCGTAAGCCATGGCCTCTGAGCCTGTGCGTCCGGAGCCTGTGCTCCGCAACGGGAAAGGCCACGACAGTGAGAGGCCCGCGTACCGCAAAAAAAAAAAAAAAAAGATACCAGGAATAGCTGGCATTATAGGAGTCTTACTTCCTTTATTCATTCCAACTTAAGTTCACTTTCATTATATTAGAAAAATCAACTATAAATATCTGAGGAAATTGGCATCCGTTAAAAGAACTGCACTTGTAGTTTTATATTAAATAAAGAATCCAGTAATAAGAGTTTCAAAACATGGGATAAGAACCAAAGTATCACTGTGTATGAATTCTGTGGAATCAAGGGCACCTGCAATGTGCAACATTCCTCTTAAGCACTTAGCATGCTTTTGGATTATCCTGTTTTACTCTGTAACATGCCCACAGAGATGAAGGCAAACATCACACCAATTTTACAGGCAGGGCACCAAGGCACAAAGAACACATGAATTACCACACAATGAGGAGCCTAACTGGTACAAAAACCCTGGTTTCTAAATTTCCAAACCAAAGGTTTTCTACTAGGGTGGTTGCCAATCCATTAAATATCTGTGCATCACAGGTTTGGAGGCATGAGATAAAAATGTGAAATAAGTCTTAGTGTTAGAAAAATGGACTGAACCACCTAGAAATTGGTGATGCCATAACATAAATTTAACTGAAATAAAAATTTTAAATCATACCGACTGGCCTTCATTTTTATAAAACATCATATCTGTATCACAACTAAAAGAAAAAAAATAATTGTATATTAAGTCTAACATTAACAATACCAGGTGAACAAATGTTCCAAGTTTAAGATAAATACACAATACAGTAATACCTCTATTAACAAAGACACTGTATATCAATGACGTGTTTTCCTGGTGGACCTTCACTGGATCAAAACGTACAGGAATAAAATGTTTCTAAAAGGTACAGGAATGCATTTCAGAACGTCACGAAGTGGAGGATCAAGTTCAAATGCATCACCGCTCAATACTAAACTAACATTTAGATTTGTCAGATGTTGTAAAAGACTAAACTAACATTAGCCTTGTCAGATGTTGTAAAAGACACATCTGAGAATATTAGGGGGCAGTGAAAGGGGTCACGGTGAAGATGTGCAGAGATGAGGGAGAAGCCTGGACTCAGGTAATGGAGAAGAAGGAATAAAGGAAGGTGATCTGGGGTGGAAGGCTATTCCGCAATGAGCGGTGGCAGGAAAGGACACACACCCAATCCTTTAACAAGACAAGATAAAAGTAAGGGACCATCCATACCCGTTTTGTTTTGATGAGAGCAAGTATTCAGAGGTACAGAAATGCACTGCATTCTTGCAGGGCTTAAAATGCAGAGAGCGTGACAACAGAAGTATGCTAGAAAGGGTGCAGAAAGTATAAAGGCTCTAACAGTCAATCAAAGCCAAACCTTACCACCTGCACACTTTTGCTTAGAAGGATGGGTCCCACTGACCCTCGGCTTCGTGTGGACCAGAGTCAATACCACATTACAGGATTCACACAGATCAACTCGACTACAAATGAGCCAGGTTCCCAGAGGATCTGTTAATCGAGGTATCACTGTATGACCCTGAAAACGATGTGCACAGACCACTCAGAACCCCGTGCCCTCCGACGTGAATAAGCTTTATTTGCACGGAAATGAACGATATACTGACCGAAAACCAACTCTCCGCGTGTAGTGCAGACAGTTCTTGGTGACGTGGGTCTGGAAGTGCACCGACCTGCAGATGGCCCCGCACTCGGGGCAGGTGTAGGGAGATTTGTGCTGGTGGATTCTCTGATGAGATGCGTAACTGCACTGGTTAGGAAGCAGCATCTGGCAGACAGTGCAAGTCTTCTAAATAAACCAAAGGGGGAAACAGGGTTGGTCCTACGAAGTATTTTCTAATATGCAAAGAAGCTTGGTTAAACCTCAAAATAAGTATACAGCGGTCATTTCAAATACTACGATAACTGATTTCCAAAGAAAAAGCAAACTTAAAAGTTAAATGGTCAATGTAAAATGTCCCTGTAAAATACAGACAATATGTACTATGCAGTCATGCTCATCCCAAAGTACGATGTAAAGAGACAGTTAGCATTAGGTAGACTTCCAATTTTGTTACGTTTACGTTTTTTTTTTTTTAGTGTGAAGAAGAGGTATCCTTATAAAGTGTGTTAGTAAATCTACTTTAATGTATAATTAACTTTAAAATACAAGTTTATGGGCATCTATCTTGACAGTAGAGTTCCCACAACTCAAAAAAGTTTCTTCAAAATAATAAAAATTAATGAGTGGTTAATCCAGCTTTCTTTCTTTCTTTTTTTAATTTTTTTCACTTCAGTTATTTGAGATCTGAAACACAGGAATGCAAAAAGAATGGCCGCAGCAATCAGTTTTTCATTTTTGCACATGAACTGGTTTCTTAAGTGGATGAACTGATCATTATGATTTATGATTAAAACCAACGAACCAAGTTTAGATACATAAATTCAGATATTAAATTGAAACTTCACAGAGCTTAAAATCTAATCACATATACACTAAAACAGACTGAAATCCTCTTTGGAAAGGGCTCTGCACCATTCACTAACCAGGAAAAACTGGAACACACTACATAGTTTTCACCCCCTTAGACATAAGCACTAAACAAACATGGCATGTTTTTAAAACACAAAAAACTCAAAGTAAATATAAATAGAGAACTCGATTACTTCCATTCCAAAAATAAACCTAACACAGCAGAAGATAAAATGTGTCTGAATACTATCTGGACATTCGTGCCACAGGTATCTACTACTACCTTCTAAAATGTGTAATTTTTATTAAAGTCAGTTAAAGAAAGCCTCAAAATATAGACTCCAGCTAAAACTGAAACAATCTTTTGTACTGACAACAGAATTAAGACATTTTCAAAAGACTTTTTATTCTTTCAGCTATTGCATCAAACAAATTAAGGTTTAAACTTCTGAGGAACCTAAACTAAGAAAAATCAGAAACTCACTTGAAAACTCTTGGTTCTCTCCTGAAAGGCCTAAAATACAAATTTTATCCCGTAAAATGTTTATTGCAGTCACAAAATAAGAACATTACAGGCAGCTATGATGAGGCTAAGCATCATTTAAAAATAGCATTCCTGGGCTTCCCCGGTGGCGCAGTGGTTGGGAGTCTGCCTGCCGATGCAGGTTACGCAGGTTCGTGCCCCGGTCCGGGAGGATCCCACGTGCCGCGGAGCGGCTGGGCCCTTGAGCCATGGCCGCTGAGCCTGCGCGTCCGGAGTCTGTGCTCTGCGACGGGAGGGGCCACAGCAGTGAGGGGCCCGCGTACCCCAAAAAAGAAACAACAAACAAAAAAACAAACAAAAAAAAAATAGCATTCCTTTTCTAGTAACACATATTCCAAAGCCACAGCAACGAAAACCAAGCAACAGATGCATTAATTGTAAGATCCTGGTGACACCTACATTATCACAGGTAGTCTGTTTCTTTGAACGAAGGTCTTCTATTCGCTGTTACCACACCATCATTCATCCCAGGCAGTGAATGATAATGTCTGAATTTCCACAGACATCTCAGAATGTCTTGCACTTACTTAGGAATAAAACCAGTGTTTCCTACACTCAAGTCAAAACATTTTATGTTTACCATATGTATTGAGCCCATTTCCACTCTAAGCCAAGTGGTGAACTAGGTCCTTTAAACAGATAAACTTCGACACATCACCTCACCTGATTCTCATAATAACCTATGAAGTGGATAATATTATCTCCAGTTTACAGATGAGGAAATGAGGTTTAGAGAAGTTAAGAAACTTGCCAAGACCTCACAGCTATGAGGTGGAAGAACCGGGATTTGAACTGGGCTCTGAATAATTAATTCCAAGGCCAAGGGAGGAGTAGGGTGGGGGTCCACAAGGAATAAACAAGCAAAAACGCGCCCCCCCCGCCGCCGGGCAAATGCACGTGAAGGACAGAGGACCGCTGTCAGGGTTATAGGCCATCCCCCATCCCACCTCCGCAGCTTCTTCTCAGAGAGTGATATGGTTCTACCACTTTTATTATAGGGAGAGACAGCAACAAAAATAAAAACAGGAGACCTAAAAAGGAGACAAAGTATGTGCTCCCTAAAAGCTGAAGAGAAGTTTCACATGATCTCTCATCAAGACATGTTAATAAACACCCTTCACGATACACATAAAATTCACAATGAATTACTTAAACACGCTCCCCTACTGGATGCCTGTATGTTTGTAACACACGTAGCTATAAAAATAGTTATGGACCAGTTGGTTGGTGGGTGAAAGGGCTCTGTTACTTGCAGGTCAACTAAAATAAGTATCAAAATTATTCAAGAAGAGGTTTTGTTAATTAAAGTGCCCTTTACGACAGAAATGTCTGACTGCAAAGACTATGAAAAATGCTTTAGAGTAACAAGGTCACCCAATTACCAACCTTTCAATAGCGACCTCTCTCACACCAGTCCTTGGAGAGGGGACGCATTCCCTTCACACTGCACTGTGCGGCGGGGCGCTCCCTGTGGCCCCACGGCTCTGTGAGAGCAGGCGGCAGCCTCTGCCCTCCCTCCACCACTGATGAGCTACAGGAATCTGCACTCAGCCATTTCCATGGGCTGAGGCGCCTCACCCACTGTAGGTACAGAAAGAAGTACAGGCGAGGGTGGGAGCCAGAGTGGGCTACAGCCCCAAATCACAGTGCTTCCATATTGCTGAAATGGGAGAATTCAGTCCCTGGGAAATCACATCAGATTAAGCTCTACTCTTTAGTTTGCACACACGGATGCATGTGAATTTGTACGCAGACTCTGTGCTGACTCCCACGTTTCCGTTTACCTGCTCCCACTCCATTCCATCTTGAGAACAAGCAAGCTGTCTGGACTGCAGACGTTCTCTTCCTGGATACTTGTGTACTAGCAATCGTTCTAGGGTTTACCTAATTGCTCTCCCTCCAGTTTTATCCACCGCCCCTCTTTTAGATAATGTGTCCTCTCTGCTTCCTGAGACAATGGTGACGGATCTTCACAGCACGGAGAAGCAGATGCCATTAGCTTCTCTGGGATACTGGGAATTCACAGTAATGACACATGTCCTCTGGATCTGGGGAGATGCATTTGAGGATGGGGGCAGGCCAGGATTTCTCTGTGGTCTGCAAGAATCTGACTGTCCTTTTTTCATTACTTTAAATCAAAGAAACAAAAATGTATGTTAAAACTCTAACTCTCTACTATACAAGCTGAGGCTACTTTCGACAGGATAAAGCAGTTTAACGTGACAGTACCTGCCTTCTGAACAGAAAACAGTGTTATAAAATGCACTTAAATCGTCTCATGTGTCTTTTGACAGTTTACTTATGTCATCTGAAAATGGAAAACGTTTGCAGTACTTAGGTAATAAGCGGTTAATTTCTAGTCTGGGGCAGACTCATTTGCTCAGAGAACTGCTACTTTTTAAAGCAAAACATTGTTTTTCAGTACTCAGGTAACATGAGAAAGCTGAAAATAAAGCTGAAAAGCAATCACACTCATACTTGACAGCTACCTGCATTGCACCCTCCTCTGCCCAATCCTGGCACAGAGCGAAGGCTAGGCCTCCAACGCAGGCTGTGAGGAAGGGGGTACACTGGGGCCCTGGTAAGGATTCAGATAGCCCTAGGGCTCGGCACCCTCTCTGTATACAGGAGGAATTATCTGAGTAACAAGGAAAACAATTCTATGTGTTTCAACTCATGTTTTAGGGAGAAGAGTAGCAAGGGAAAAGATGAGGAAGGCTCGGGAAATGTGAGTAAATATAGCATCTACTCATGCTTAAATTTCAAACAGACCAAAAGCCTGTGACAGCATGAAACCCACTGATCCAGAGGTCGAAACACTGTCAACTTAACAGTCAGCCCAGATGCTAAGTACACTGCTTCTGCCTCATTGACAGCAGTTCTGTAATTTTCCATCTACAGTATAATTACCTAATAATAATAATAATAATAAAGGTATACCAGTTTGTTTTCTGGCTCTCACTTTCACCCAGTTTCACAATGAGAACACAGACAAAGCACTGCATTTCAGATCTCAGTTAAATGGAAGTAACACAAAGCAAGCCCTGTAGCAGAAATAGCTGTATACACCATTGTATACACCACTGTACACACCATTGTATACACCATTGTTCCCAGTGCTAGCTGTTGGTGCTGGTTTTGTCCCCAAGTCATTCTGCACTAAAAATCCCTAATAAAAGTTGACAGTGAAATGAGCAAATTCGCAGAAAGCAGTATGGTCCACACATATAATCCACTCAGATGACAATCGCTCAAGAAGACAGATACATTAAGAGTTGATAACATTAAACCATCAACTGGGACAGGACTAGCCTGACCAAAATTAATAGTAAACATTTAGGAGAGCAGGGCCAAAAACCAAGCTGATAATGGTGTTTGGGGGTGGGCGTGGGAACTGAGGCGGCCCCACGGCCCCCAGAAGCAGCTGCTGGAGCAGAGTACGTCTAGAAATGAGACCTGGGGGAGGCTGCTCGGGATAATTTAATACACCTGGTATGTTCTAGTAATGGTGCCCATAAACTCCCTGAACCTGAACTGAATCAGCAACCCCCCAAAATAAGGACCGTGGCAGATAAGTCACCTTCACCTGCACCCTTGAAGCTAATCTGAATGTAACCCCAGGGTCCATTCTCAGAAGACTCCTATGGTCCCTGCAACTGTAAAGTTCTATGCTTCTACATCTTAGGTTACCAGCATCAGAAACCAGAAAGAATAACTAGCAATAAAGAAATCTTGCCTCGGGTTCTGAGCTGGCCACTGATTGGGCATTTGTCTCTTCAACTGTAAAATAAAAGAGTTGAGCAAAGGACCTATGACATCCTCTGATTCTACGGCTGATACAGATTCTACGGGAAGAAAACTCATCTTACCAATTCGGAGGTTATAATACGCACTTCCAGTCTGTACTTGGCTAAGTTTAGTTGTGGTTTTACCAAGAGGGGAAGCAACAACATTCCAATAAGTTTAATTTTCAATTATTAAAACTACAGTTGGCAGCTCTTAACTACTTCATGGAGAGGAGGGAAACTTCTCTAGCCCCTCCACCCACTCCTTTCCTCAGTGTGCCCCAAGGCAGGAATTATTAATGGGATAGGGTGGAACATAAACCGCCAACCAGGGCAGTTATACCGGGGTTAGAAGTCGATGTCCACGTGCTCCACTTTTATTGCACCGCTTGGTTCAGGGCGGCTGGGAAGGGCATGATCCACCCCAGGGCGGCTGGGAAGGGCATGATCCACCCCAGATGCTCCATCGCACCCCCCACTCCTCGGGGCTTGCTCCTCGGCAGGGTAAGCAGATGGAGGCAGGGCAGACTAACCTGGGCCCGAGCATGCCTGGGGTCCTGGCTCAGATTCAGGCTCGGGGAAGGAAGGGTGAAGAGGGCTTCCAGCTAAACCACAGATTCCCACCCGGCTCTCCACAGCGACCTGCGTGCGGGTTTGCTGAGTACAGGGCCAGCGAATGATAAAGCAGCACTCTGAGTCCCTGAGTCCATCATTCCCTTGTATAGACTGGCCACAGAGTATCTTTAAGAGAAGGAGTAACTGACAAGGCAGAATTCAGCAAATGCCACCCAAACCGTACTTTATCCCATGACATGCTGGCAAACCTCCAGAGCCTGAGCACGTATGCACGGGGTGACGGTGAGAGGAGGTTTTGCACAGACAGCCACAGCTGGTGTCGAAAGAAAAAGAAATCCTTTACCGGGTTCAAACAAGCACCCCTGGACCAACGCGGAAAAGGAGGCTTTCAAACCATAAACAGGGGTAAAAATATAAATGGGGAGAAAATGAAAGATAAAAAGAGAAGGGAGATGGTGCCTGCACTAAACCAAGAAGTCATTCTCAACAGAAAGGCTGAGGTCTTAAGAGGCTGGGTTCAACACATATGAAAGGGAGAAGAAGAGACACTCACTCCTGACAGCTGTCACAGATAGGCCAAGATGGAGGTGACCTCACTGAGCAGGGGACATGCCTCAGGCTCAAAGAGGAGAGGAGTCCACGGTCAAGTGGAATGCTGTCCTCCCAGGCAGCCTGACTCCAAAAAGCGACTGAGAACCACAGGCCGGAGGCCTCAGGCAGAGCCCAGTGATGTAACTACACACTCTCTCCTGGAAGACGAAACAGCTGTATTTGAAAAAATAGAGTGAAACTTCCACTTCAAGGGAAATGGAATAGAAGTACCTCTCTCTATTCCTTCCACTAAGTACAACTAACACTCCTGGGCATTATATATACAACAAACATAATGAGGCTCTGAAAGGCAGAGAGAAGGCAGGATGGCTAGGCACCTCAGGTCCCTAGTGATGAGTTCTCGGGTTCTTTTTGCCTCACGGATCCCAGATTTGGAGCTGAGGAAACGGGGAACCGAGAAACGCCAAGGGGCACAGACAAAAAAATCCCCAACAAAAGCCTGCTATCTTTAGCCAAAGGACCCAGAAAGGGGAAGCCTAGCAAAAGACACAATTACTGCTCTACTCCAGCCAAACACCCCAGGAAGCACTGTGCCCTCACCCATAGCACGCCAAGCCCAGGTGGAGCCCAGACCTCCGCTCCTGAGGCTGTAATAAGGTGTCCTAATACCCTCACCCAGATGGTATCAGAGATGGCAGCAGGAAAGTGGGACCTTCATCCCTACCAAGTGATAATGAGTCCCTCCACCAGCCCAGCGGGTGTTTAAAAAAAAAAATCCCCAAAAAAGAAATCTCCAGGCCCAGATGGTTTCACTGAAGAATTCTATCAAATATTTAAAGAAAATCTAACACCAATTGTAAGTCCCTTCCTATATGAATACAGATGCAAAATACTAACAAAATATTAGAGCAAATATAACTCACAATATATAAAAAGAATTACACACCTTGATCAAGTGGGATTCATCCCAGAGATGCAAGGTTGGTTCAATATCTGAAAAATAATCAATATAATCTTTCCCCCCCCAAAAATACCCTAAATCCAATAACGAGTTTAACAAAGACAAGGGATGCATGATAAATACACAAAAATTGTGTTTCCATATATTAGCAACGAACATGTGAACACTGAAAAATATACTACCATTTACACTTGCCCATGTGGAAGGGGGGGCGGGGGGAGGGGAAGCACCAACAAAACATGTAAGGAAAGAAGGAAAGCTAGCAAACGAAACATGTATAGAGCTTGTATGATAAAAACTACAAAATGATAAATCAAAGAAGATCGAAATAAATGGAGAGACAGTCTTTGTTCATAGACTGAAAGACTCAACATAATAAAGAAAAGAGCTCCCCCCAAACGGATATACAGGTTTAACATAATTCCGATCAAAATCCCAACAAGAATTTTTTGGTAGATTATAGACAAGACTCTTCTAAAATATATATGGAAAGGCAAAATAACCAGAATAGCTAAAAAACGATTTTGAGAGGAAAGGATAAAGTTGGAGGAGTCAGTCCACCAGAGTCCCAGAAATGGCTCCACAAGTATGCCAGCTGACGTCTGACAAGCTGCAAAGGCAATTCAATGGAGGAAAGACAGCCTTCTTGACAAGTGGTACTGGAGGAAAAGGACATGCATGGGGAAAAGGAAATCTCCATCGAAGTCTCACACATTATACAAAAATTAACCCCAAACGGATCACAGACTTAAACGCAAATCATAAAACTAAACTTTTTTTAGAAAAAAAACATAAAAGAAGGTTCTCAGGATCTACAGCAAAGCGTTCTTAGACCTGACACCAAAAGCACAAGCCGTAACAGAGAAAACTGATAAATGGGACTTCATTAAAACTAAAAACATTTATTCTGCCTAAGACCTAACAAGATGAAAAGACAAGCCACAGACTGGGAGAAAAGACCTGCAACCACATACCAACAAAGGACCAGTATCTAAAATATATCAAGAACTCTTAACACTCAACAGTAAAAACAAACAAAAACACTAATTAGAAAATGGACAGAAGAAGCGACATTTCAACCAAAAAGGATATGCAGATGGCAAATAAACACAACAAGGTATTCAACATTATTAGCTATGGAGGAAACACAAGTTAAAACCACAAGATACCACTACACACCTATCCGGATGGCTAAAATACGAAATGATGCCACCACCAAATGTCAGTGAGGATGTGGAGAAACTAGACCACTCATACACCGCTCTTGAGATTTAAAATTGTACAGCCGCTGTGGAAAACAATTTCTTGTGAATATAAATATGCAACTACCATACAATCCAGCACACAAAAGGATTTATCCCTGAGAAAGGAAAACGTACGTTCCCACAAAAACCTGCAGACAAATGTTTGTGGCAGCTTTATTCATAATAGCCCCAAACTGGGAACAAACTAGTGATACATCCAACAACCTGGATGAATCTCCAGGGAATTACGCTGAGTGGAAAAAAGTCAGTCTCAAAGGCTACATACGGTATGACTCCATTTATATAACATTCCTGAAATGACAAGATTATAGAAAGGAGAAGAGATTAGTGGCTCCTAGGGGTTAAGAGGGAGGCAGGGGTGGGAGGGAGGTGACTGGGGCTCTAAAAAGGCAATATGAGGGATCCTTATGGTCGTGGAAGGGCTCTACGTGTTGACAGCATCAGTGCCAACAGCCTGGATGTGATACTGTTTAATAGTTTTGCAAGATGTTACCGTTGGGGGAAACTGGGTAAAGGGTACACAGGATACCTCTGTATTATTTCCTACCATAATCTACAATTACCTCAAAATAAAAAGTTTAATTTGAAAATGGGATGATCTGAGAAGACTCAAGGTGTTAATTAGCACGGAATACTTTCGGCATTATCACATAAAATTTTTAAACTACCTTGGCAATTATAAGTAGAAGGTGGGCAGGAGAAAGGAAGGGAGGAATATCCCTGATGGGAGGCAGGGAGGGAAGGAGGAAGGAATATCCCCGCTGTCAGTGAACCGGCACACCTTTCTCTACGTCTGGTAAACTCACACGTGGAAAGGCACGGAGCAAGGGCCCGGGGGCCTGTTAGTCTTGCCAGGGCCCTGAGGTCACACCCTTTAACCTCCAGAATCAACGCTAGCTGGGGTCAGTACAGGAAGCTGTTGTACATGACTCTAAGCCTATGTGCAGACGTAGGGAAGCCCGGCCTGGGCACACCTGAGAAGAGCCAGAAGAGAAAACGGGCAGCTGCGGGCCCGCGGCTGACCCTGTAACGGTCCCCACCCTCGGGCAGTGAGGCAGCCTGCTCCGGCTCAAGTTCACGCACGAGTCACCAGGAACGGGGAGGCCAACGGAGAAACGGAAAGTAAGACAGAAAGAAGGCGCTCAGGGAAAGACTGGTGCTTGAGGTGCCCTTAGATCTTCTTACAAAATTGAGAAGTTGAACTAAGTGTTGTTAAGTGCTCTTGTCAGAGAGGAAACAGTTTATACAGGTGGACTTTTTCCCCACACTTAAATTTAAGTTCACAAACTGTAAACTGGCCAGCGGTCGTGTGAATAGCAAACTGGAGAAGACGAAACGAAGAATTTTTCTCTTTCCTCTCTCGTCCTTCCTGTCTTCAGCCCCAGCCTCCCATCGCCATGGGTACCTGATGCCGCGCCAGGGGCCAACCACAGGTGGGGACCACCCGAGCTCCCGCTACACTTGAGGCTAGGATAGCAGGAGCTGCACGGATGCCACTGGCCTCCTGGGCTGCAGGAGAGACTCAGGAGGGTGTTAAGGAGGCTGAAGAAGGGGCAGCCGCTCCGCACCCAGAGGCGCAGGCTGGGCGGCCGGGTGAGAGACCGGGCTGCCCCTGGGTGCGCAGAGCCCCCGGCTGAGCCTGAGTAGAGCGGCAAGTTGTGGAGGGGATGCCGTGGTGAAGGGCAGGGTTTGGGTGAAAGCAGGGGCACTAGGAGCGGGGGACGTGCCACGGGGTGTGCTGGCGCTGCCAGCCAGGCGGTGGCTGGCTCAGGCGGCAGCTGAAGCTCACTCGACAGAAATGCTCTTCTCGGGTGGGCTGAGTGGACCCTAGCTCGGCAGAGTCAGAGGAAGGAACCAGAACGGGGTGACTGTCCGGCCTAGTATTACCTGGCCCTGGAGTTAACATATATTCTGTCCTGACGCATCCCTCAGTGCTCCAGGGGAAACGGGGGAGCTGCGCTACACACCTGTCCCAGCAAAATACAAGGAGTCAAGGCAAAGCAACCACCCACACAAGAAGAGACGTCAATCTCTTTCCCTGAGGGAAAGCGCTTCCCTATTTGACCCCAGTTCAGCGGATGAGCCTAAATGGTTAACAGAGAACAAAAACGAGGGGAAAACAGGGAAGAAAAGGTCCCCAAGGGAACAGACATCTCTCAAGGCAGCTCCACATGCCAATACGGACCAGCACACGTGAGCCGGGACATACTCCACCACCTGCACAAAATACCAGCAGAACAGAGAGAACTACGGAAACGGCTTTTTTTTTTTTTTACTGCATCCTTTTAAGACAGAAAGAAAGACTGCCCCTTTGATGAAGCGGTGACCAGGTAAGAGGAACCCAGACAGAACCCAAGCCCTGTCACCAGGACGCGCTTGGGGGGCTGCATCAGTCACTTCTTCTTGAACCAGCTTAGCCACCTGAGCGCTTTACCGTCAGAGCCAATGAAACATGTAACATCCAACATTCTCGATGCAAGAATGTTCTCGAAACTCTTTATCGCCTCCATTTCCACTCAACTGAATGTCCACAGGAAAAGTCACTGAGGTATTCTTGATCTTTTGTTCCCCAAACTCAAATCCTACAAAGAACTTGACTCAGCAGTTGCCCTTGGGGAGCTGATCACGGTGACAGTACCAGACGTCTGAACCACAGCATAAAGCTCCTCGTCACAAGACAGCGGAGGCAAGTAAGGGAAAGATCAGTTTACCACTGGGGCTTCCAAAACAGAAGTTTGAGCCAGGGTATATCAGCTCAAACCAGCGCCCCTTCCAATATCACATATTTCCTGGTTTGCACAATAAATCATATGGTCTCTCTAGCTTGAATTAGTTTCACTCAACATGCCCAGTTACTTCCATATATCTGTAAAACACATTTATCTACTGCCCAGAAGTTGCCTCATGGAGAGAAGCAAATGGTAGAGATAAAACCGCTGACTGACGCGCACTGTGAAATACATCTCACCAACACCAACCTATACTTCACCACAAAAAACAAACCAAAAATGCCACAAACAAGGGATTTCCCTGGTGGCACAGTGGTTAAGAATCCACCTGCCAAGGCAGGGGACAGGGGTTCAATCCCTGGTTCGGGAAGATCCCACATGCCACAGAGCAACTAAGCCCATGCACCACCACTACTGAGCCTACGCCCTAGAGCCCATGCGCCACAACTACTGAGCCCACGCACCACAACTACTGAAGCCCGTGCGCTCTAGGGCCCGTGCTCCGCAACAAGAGAAGCCACCACAACGAAGAACCAACGCAGCCCAAAGAAGAAAAAAAAAAAAAAAATGCCACAAACAAACTCAAAGGTATTCTATTAAATGGATGGGTTTTCTGTTAGAAGCTTAAATTCACTGCAGTGGAGAATATCACTGAATATACCAGACCAACATCTTAAATAAGCAGGCACGCCTGAAAAGTGGGTATCAACTGGGTGTGTTTAACTGTAAAAGACAATAATTTATAAACAACAGGAAATTTTTAAATCCCACAGTGGTCGCTAATAAATGACTCAGGAACACTGGTGACGTAGCCTGACTTGAACACTTAATCCGAAGGGTCTATACTATCACTCGCTAGAGCTCAGACTCCCAACGTAAATTCCTATCTCCCAACAATTAAGAACTCCTTTACTTACCCTAAATCTAAGGTGCCATGACCCAACTAGTACACAGTTTCTAACTGTCTAAAAGAATCATCTTCAAAAGCACTGATTTTTAAATAAGATTCGTATTTCAACATTGCTCTAGAAAACAATCCTCTCTCACATGCGAGTGTGTACACAAATATACACACACATCCCCCCATTTAACTGAGCTCCCGCCCCTAAAATCAACGGGCATGGCATAGAGCACTCATGTCTACAGATTCATCACCGAAATACCAAAATGTAAATGATACTCTACTTGTCCACTTGTATCTGCAGCCTGCTGGAAATGAGTGGCCAGCGACGTCTCATCCTGGAAAACTTCATTACACTCCAAACATTTCAGACTATGCCTACAGAGCTTGGATGGGTCTTCATCCAGAGGCATAGCTGGGATGACGGGTGTGCTGGAAGGGGCTGATATGACTGTCCCGGTTATGCCAGGCTGAATTTTTGTTACAGTGTGTGTGCCGGCTCCCGAGGAGCTCGGGAGGGCGGAAGATGAAGCAGGAGTATTGCTTGATGGAGAAACGATCATCTGATCTGCTGGGACTGGCTTCAAGATCAAGTGTGAACACTGCATCACCACTCCCTTCTCCTTGTGCCCGCGGGCATGGGACAGGAGACTGCACTTGTTGTAAAAAACGAGGTTCTTGGTGCAGTGGTTGCACGTTACTTCGATGCGCACGCTGCGCCTGTCGTAGTGTTGGGTCAGGCTCTTCTCGAGGGCGAAAGAGTCCCCACACTCCAAGCACTTGTAGCCGCGGGTCGGTAACGTGATGCCCGCGTTCGCAGGAGGACTAAGGTTGGGGATGTAAACTGGGACTGGGTTGACGCTGCTCAGCACCTTGTTGAAAGCTTCCACCACAGAACTCTGCAGGGAGGACACCACCTGGACCCGCGACACCTTCTTGGGTGGCTGTGAGGCCGCGGCACTGATTATTGCCTGCTTTATTTGCTGCTGAGGTTTGGTGAGCACCTGGCGGAGCTCAGAGGTGGCCTGGGCGCCCTGAGGCAGAAGGTTAAGGTTGGCAAGGTGCACAGTCTTTGGCACGAGTTTGGCGTTGGCCAAGCTGGAGGCCGGCACCACGACGGTCTGCTGCTGGATGGCGTTGGCGGCTTTAATGATGGCACTGCTGGCGCTCTGCACAGAAGCAGCAGATATGACCGTGGCTTTGACCGTCGTGTTGTTGGCGAGCTTCAAATTAATGACTTGAGACCCGGCTGTCTTCACGGCCGACACCGGGAGGAAGGCAGTCGCCACAGGCTTGATGGTGACCTGTTTGGGGGTCAGCTCGGCGGGGGCCACCGCGTTGGTAACGACCGCCGATTGCAGAGGCGCCCTGGGCGGGGAGGAAAGGACGGCGGCCGTCGGAGACGACAGCAGCGACGTCACGGACGCCACCATGGACCCCGTCTGCTCAGAAGGCTTTTTTCCAGCATCGAGATCGACTTCAGGCAACACCCTCGTCACTGTTCTCTTGATTTCCCCAGAAGACGTCTTGATGGTTTTTATGCGGACTTTGGGAATTGCTGGTGTTGACCCTGCAGGAGAGGATGGCGATCCCTTGCTACTGTTCTCACTGGAAATGCTCCTGGGACTATCCGGCTGCTTAAGGGATGCTTTTTTTGTCCCATCGATGAGACTCTGGGATTCCGGAGACTTTTCAATGGCTCTAGGGCTATCGTTTACTTCTTTTGGTAACGGAGACGCCTCCCGGGAGTTGGTCACTGGTTCTTTAGAGGAGTCGGAAGCGGCCTTTTTAGCACTAAGAGCCGCAATTGCAGCGATGCAGGAAGAGAGCTTGGAGGATGGCTTGGTCCTCGAGGGCACCACACCGCCGAGGGAGGCGTCATTCTTCTCCGAGCTCAGCTTGCCCTCGTGGACCCTGTTTTCAAGCACCTTTTCAGAGTTTTCCTTCAGTTTATCCTCCATTTTTCTGACTTTGAAAGGTTCATAAACACTCAGATTTATAGAATTTGTTTCTGTTTCTCTCTTGACAACTTTGTTTTTCTCTAGATTGCCTGTCGTAGAGATGCCAGTTTTGCTTAAGCCTTCTCCCCCGAGTGCCTTCAGTTTGTCATAGTCCTGCTGGGGAACCGACCCTGTCAACACGTTCGATCTGAAGCCGGAGCGCATGTCCTCTTTGTCCGGGGGGTCGTCCACCTCTATCTTCTCATCGTCGTCAAACTCTTCAGCACTGGAGATGGGGCTGAACTGGCTGAAAGCGGAATCTTTTAAAGTCACCTCTGAGGTAGGCACGTCTCCTTTCAAGGACTTCGATCCATCTTTACTGTAAGTGTCCAGAGAGGACGCCGAGAGAAACCCGTTGTGCAGGCCGTTGCCGGTGGGATTGTGGCCGTCCTTCTCTGCGCCCTCGGAGGAGTCGATGTTCCGAACATTCTTCACAATCACACTGACGCCGACGTCGGAGGAGGACGGCGTGTGGGAGTCGTCATCCACGTGGGCGTTCTGCTTGATGTGGCCTTCCTGGTCGTCGTGTCCAGACTCAATAGCTGCTTTGGGATCGACCATATCTGGGATGTCAAATGCTGCCAGGAGGTCATCAAAGTCTGGGGTCTTCATATCCCCCATGGTCATGAATTTGATCAGATGTTCTGTTAAACGAACAGAAAATAATTCCATCAGCAATAAGCATGCAGATAAACATCCCTATGGGACTTACACGAACAGTGATGATTATCACGAAAGAGCGAGTTGCCAACTGCACTTATTATAACGTCAGGACATGTGGCCAAAGTGAACGAGCGTCTGGAAAACAGGTATAAGGCCCTGACGATTACAGCTTTGAAGTAATTCCCCCAAAAGGCCGTGTAGCACTGCCAGTGTGCAGCCTCTCTAACAAGCTGATCAAAACTATTACAGCACGAAGAGCAGGTTCTGGTGTTAACGACTAGAAAATGGTATTTATCGTTGGATTCACCGCACCATTTTCACAAAAAACTACTTCCAAACATATCTTGATCTTGACAGCATTTAATTCTACTGGCAAAATTATTGCTAACACAGTCACCGTCAGATTTGGGATATCACATTAAAAGCAATAGATTACAAGCAAAACTCCAATTACAGAATTCAATTCATCCACAGAAGTGAGCACCCCAACCCAGCACAGGCCGTCTACTGCTCATAAAGTTCCGTCTGAGATTTTCAAAAATCCCCCAGGAGCTCATTCCATCACTTTTTACTTAATCTTAATTCCCTCCATTATGTTAGGGGAAAAAAACACTCTCCAGGCAGAAAAGTGTAGTGTCCCTTCCATCTCCCTCCCCAGTCCAGTGGTTTCGCTAGTTAAGGGAATGCACAGCTGTTTCCTAATCACTACTCAGCCTACACAGTCTTGCAAATGGCTGTGGCAGCTGAGAAAGGCCTTCCATGAAACTACTCCCAGCACGTGACAACACGGACCCAAGTACGTGACAGAGCCCGGGGGAGGAAGGCCCTCTCTTTGGCAGCCAGGCTAGATCAGGGTGGACAACAGTCTATGAAGAAGTGCTTTCATTGGGGCTTCCTTGGTGGCGCAGTGGTTGAGAGTCCG
Source organism: Phocoena phocoena (assembly GCF_963924675.1). Lineage (NCBI taxonomy): Eukaryota > Metazoa > Chordata > Mammalia > Artiodactyla > Phocoenidae > Phocoena > Phocoena phocoena. The sequence goes on from NC_089231.1 coordinate 16,126,642, forward strand.
CCTGCCGATGCAGGGGACACAGACTCGTGCCCCGGTCCGGGAAGATCCCACGTGCCGCAGAGCGGCTGGGCCCGTGAGCCATGGCTGCTGAGCCTGCGCGTCCGGAGCCTGTGCTCCACAACGGGAGAGGCCGCAACAGTGAGAGGCCCGTGTACCGCAGAAAAAAAAAAAAAGAAGTGCTTGCATTAATGTGCACGAAGCCCTGGATGGTAGAAGGATGGAGAGTTTTAGGAAAATGGACAGTCACAGCCGTTACTAAAGATGAAGGATATATAAATACACAGACTGCTTGGGGTCTTCACAAGGGGCCCGTCCACTGTAGGGGAGCTCTTCCTCCTCCCTGAACCCCCAGAGCACTCCATCTTATGATTCGATTATGCTCTGTATGTATTACAGTGTGTGTGTACTTGTCTCTTCTTACCTACTGGCCTGGTCAGCTGCCTGAAGACAGGCAATGTCCCACTTGCCTTTGCACCATAAATGCCAAATAACCAAGAGGACACAAGTCAGGGACCAGAACACAGGACTTACAATAAGAACAGGCCTTGACCCTGCTCTGCAGACAACTCACTGCCTCTGAGACCCTCAGGAAGTAAGGGGATCTCTCTGGGCCTGTTCCTTCCTTCTGCCGTGAAGGCCAGCAGCCAGGAAGAGAAGGAAAGGGAAGAGGATGAATGAAAAACTGGAAAGGGAAGGAGAGGGAGAGAAAGAAAGCAAAGAAGAAGAAGGGAAGAAGAGAGGGGAATCAAGAAACAATCAATGTCGGAAGAAACAAGGATCACAGCTGATCTTAGGCAACTTTCAATGGAAGAATCGGCCTAAGTGATTTGTAGACACCTAGACTCTTTCCTTGTCAATATTTACTACATCATTCCTCCTTTAAGTCTGCTTTAAATCACTGAGAAGTTGTCTTTCATATTTTACCAAAGTATTTAATGATTTTTTTCTCGTACAATCTGTAAAAAATCATGCATTCCTAATAAAAATAACTATATGAGGATCACAGTAGGACTTCTACTCAGGCAACAATAAACATACCCGTGAAAATTCACATTAACCATAAATCCATCATCAGCTGTTAAGACACCCTCAGCATATTCACCCACTCTGGGACACACCCAAACACTTCAAAGAATTTTGTTGGGAAAAACTACTGTTGAAGATGAAACAAACACTTATGGCTCAAAAGGAGCTGAAGAATAAATCACTTTCCAGGGCTTCCCTGGTGGCACAGTGGTTAAGAATCCGCCTGCCGATGCAGGGGTCACGGGTTCAAGCCCTGGTCCAGGAAGATCTCACATGCCATGGAGCAACTAAGCCCGTGTGCCACAACTACTGAGCCTGCGCTCTAGAGCCTGCTAGCCACAACTACTGAGCCCACGTGCCACAACTACTGAAGCCCACGTGCCTAGAGCCCGTGCTCCGCAACAAGAGAAGCCACCACGATGAGAAGCCCGCGCACCGCAACTAAGAGTAGCCTCCGCTCACCACAACTAGAGAAGGCCTGCATGCAACAACGAAGACCCAAAGCAGCCAAAAATAAATAAATTAATTTTTTTAAAGTGCATTAATAAGCCTGGAGGGGTGGGATGGGGAGAGTGGGAGGGAGGGAGACGCAAGAGGGAAGACATATGGGAACATATGTATATGTATAGCTGATTCACTTTGTTATAAAGCAGAAACTAACACACCATTGTAAAGCAATTATACCCCAATAAAGATGTTTAAAAAAAATAAAATAAAATAAAATAAAGTGCATTAATAAAGAGAGAAAGCAACAGAAAATATCATAAAAAAAAGAATAAATCACTTTCCATGCACTTATGTCTCAGAAGTCACATGTACTTTTCTCTAGATGGTTTGCTTGGCCTAGAGAGAACACTCTGGGCCACTTTTCTCCCAGATGGGTGCCAGCAGGACCAGACAGGGAATAATGCACCCCCGGCATCAAAGTACAACACTTCTAAGCATATAATGACATGAAAACATCTATATGAAGTCAAATCTAGCGAGAAAGTTTGATATTATGATTTTCTTTTTTAAATGAAGCTGAACCGTAAAATGTGGGCAATGAGACAATATACCCACTTAAGAGTCCGCCCACTTAGGAATAATCCCTGAATGGCACCAGTGTTATTTATTTAATTTATATATTTTATTTATTTTTGACTGCGCTGGGTCTTCATTTCTGAGCGTGGGCTTTCTCTAGTTACGGCGAGCGGGGGCTACTCTTCGTTGCAGTGTGTGGGCTTCTCATTGCGGTGGCTTCTCTTGTTGCGGAGCACAGGCTCTAGGCGCACGGGCTTCAGTAGCTGTGGCTCGCGGGCTTAGCTGCTCCATGGCAACTGAGATCTTCCCAGACCGGGGATCAAACCTGTGTCCCCTGCACTGGCAGGCGGATTCTTAACCACTGTGCCACCAGGGAAGTCCCTCACCAGCTTTATTTTTAAGCATCATACTGCCTTTATAAACTGAATACTCACAATAAAACCACCATTAGCGAAGCATCCCTATGATCTATCTATACCAGCCATGATGATCCAAGTTTGTAGACCACTTTTTAAAGAATTCAAAACATAGACTCATGAACCACCCCCAAAACCCCACTGGAGTCAAATAGGCCTGAAAGGTGGTTTTTTAATGCCACCGCTTATCCAAAGCTGGGATCCAGCCTCTGGATGTCCCCAGTGGTGGCTGGGCTCTGCCTAAATCCCTCAACCCTTTCTTTACAGCTACATGGGATGTATGTCATTTGCCCTCTCCTTATGATTTTGGTGAGCAAAAGACGTCATCCAGTTTCACACCATTCATCCTAGAGGGCAGTCGGTTCAGGAACAAAAAGAACATAACAGAAAATTCAAATACTCAGTGGGTGGTAGGCCCAGAACACACAACCCCAAGAAATGATAAAAGGGTCACCACGTGAAACACAACGTGCTAAGCAACTGGCAGTTCACACTGGCAGTGCAGCCGGCAGGCATTCTGATGGACACTTGGAAGAGTAATACTGATTCGTACCATCTCCCTCCTGCTGACACACAACAGGGACCTGCCTGCTTTATGGACACACAGGTGCTCACATATGGTGGCGACAGCAGCAGCATTAAATCTTATAGTCAATGGTAGGATGTCACCCACCACACTGTCGGTATCTTTTCCTATCTGCATAAGTAAAGCAGAGTGAAGGCTTAGAAAACCCCAGAGAGGAACCTCCACATCTGCAAGCCCCCCAAGGAGTCCAGAAGACATTCCTGATGCAGGAACAACTTTTTCTGTGGACATCTAGCCATACCTGCCCCCACCCCCCTTCCTCTCAACGCCTAAGATGTATACACTTTCTCTTTAGGGAAGAAGATAAACCCAGATGAACTCTTTGGGGTGAAGTACTGGGACACTGTGGAGAGGTAAGAGTGAATTAGCAGCAGTTTAAAAACATATGAGTCAGCTCTCCTAGTTCACCTGAAAGAATCCTGACTATAAGGTGAAAATGCACAGCGGGCATAAAAGGCCAAGTGCAGCGGCCGCTGAAAGCACATCGCGTTGTCTGAAACCCAAGACCATCGTGGCGGTGAGTTCACCTCTCCCGGGCTGTATGATCAACGTAATAAACACCGCTGTCTGTAACTTCACACTTCTTTTTTGGTTTATAGACATGTTTGTCATGCCCACAATCACACCGTCCTATTACTACCCTCACCCTTCCCACATTCTGGAAGGCAAGAGTGAATTTACCACTTGGGGGAAAAAATGCTTAACTCCTGCTTCATTTCTCCGTTCTATCAAGTAGAGAGAAATGTTTATGTTTGAAAGTTTTCTTTACTTTTGTTCACCCCAATTCCTAAGTACTGTTTTAAAAATAGATTCTTCTGCTTAAAAACATTACAAAGATAAATCTCAGTCTTCTCGTTTAAAAGATAAGATAAAAAGATCTCATTTTAGCTTCCCTTTCCCTCAACAGCTTGACTTTCAAACAGAATTAGTTTTAGTTATTGCAACAATGTCTTTCATCTCATATAAACCCTGTAAAATACAGCTTCCTTCAAAGGCACTAACAGTCTTTTAATTTAAAACTAAACACCCTATAAATAACGTATAATTCACTAACAGCATTTGTGCTCGATGTATAAAAGTCCTTTCACCTTGAAAATGTCTGGGGGGGGGAATGCTAGGCCTGTTTATAAAAAAAGAAAATCAAAGAACTCAAGTCTGTCACATGGTCACTCTATTCCCTCCTATGACACAGACAAAACGCTTCCTTTCCTACCAAAGTCTCTTAAAATTATAGTAAGCTATTTCATCTTTGTTGGTAAAAGTCAAAAGTTATCAAATCAAAAGAAAAACCCATTCACCCCTTAATCATACTTCTTATACTTTGCAATAAGAAACTGTTCTTCATGGAGGCACTTGTCAATTTCCAACTAAAGTTATCAAATCAAAAGAAAAACTCATTCACCCCTTAATCATACTTCTTATACTTTGCAATAAGAAACTGTTCTTCATGGAGGCACTTGTCAATTTCCAACTAGAGGATGATGGCACAGAATCTCCCAGTCATAAAGTAACCACTGAACCCAACTGCAAATAATCCCCAGATACACACCTGCAAAATGAAGATGCAAAGGTCAATGTGACCGGTGACAACACATCGGCTTCCCCATGTAAATGGAGAGACTAACATTTTCTTTAATGAAAATCAATAAACGCTAAGTCATAATAATCCTAAAGAAAAACAAATCCAAGTCTACAGATGGCCTCAACAGCATTTTACAAACTTTTCAAAGTACAACTATGATAATCCAAGGTCTGTTATCCTTTTGGGGGACTATATTTGTCACTGTTTTCTGGCACTTCTCTGGCCACTGAAGCCCTTTTTGAAGAAGTAATTCGACAGATTAATGAATCTAACTCACATTTCTAACCTTCATTTCTTCAAATATGCAATGTTCTTATGTGTGTTTATATTATGCAATGCTTCACATTTAGTTTGCTGCTCACAGAAAATGACTTAGCACCCTCAGGTCCCATGTCTTCAAAGAAATAAGCAGGGGGTTGGTTTCTCCCGGCCTCTACCTCCCAATCCCTGCCTTTCCCCTCATACTAGTACACACACACCCTTGGGCTCTTCCTTCTTCACCAATCCCTTTTCACCTTTAGCATTTTCAACGCCCTCCATCATGACATCTCTTCAACCACAAAAGAGAAAAAGACATCGCGTCTCTTTCCCCGGCTGAACGTTTCCTTCTCCCTCACTTCAATCTGAATTGCTTATCAGGGAAAAGTATTTTCTCACTGCAATTCCACCCCAAACAGCAGGTTCAGGTACACAAGTCTGCTTCATGCAGCAGGTACACAAGTCTGCTTCATGCTTCTTTTTTTTTGTTTGTTTTGTTTTTGTTTTTTTTTTGTAATGCTTCATGCTTCTTTGCTCGCTCTTCCTAAACCAGCTGGGAAGACATGTCAGTTTTGTGGAGTTTCAAACAAAAAACAGAAACAAAACAAAACACCTGATTGCCTACGTCTCTGCCTCAGGGCTGCTCTCTAGGGAAGGGTGGGGGATGGACAAGGAGACTGGGTCCCAAAAACTGGCAGACACTTAGGTCTCAAAAAAATAATAACTAAAAAAAATACACACACACACACACACACATACGAATGGCTACGTGCATGTAGCTTTGAGGGAAAAAAATAAGCAATAATAAATGGAGCTATGGAATCTCTTAAATACATGCTAGTTGAAGGCCCCATACAAGTGCCAGAACGCCAGAGAGAAGTGTTTATCTCCATCCTCCACACTCATCAGGCCCTGGGTAGATCTGGACGATAAGCCAGGGCACCATGTAGGTCTGAGGCTCCTCTCCAGCCACTGGGAAGAAGTGTGACCCAGGACCACAGAGCGCCCAGCCCCCTCTCAGCTTCCAGCACTGGCGGGCGTCCCCCCCACTCCCTGCACACCACCTGCTGAGGCCAGAAGTACTTCACTTTCTCAACAGCCCCCACCAAGTTAGCTGCCCATGTGTAAAAAGACAGTTTACACATAAGGTGAAAAGGAAAGAATATACGTTTTAATTCTGTATGAGTTAATAAGAAATTAGTAAATGCAGCTGCTATCATCAAGAATAGATATCTTCTTGTTTCACTGAATCCTGATGGTATCAATATTGACATACAGATAGATACTCTGGCCAAGGCCGTGTTTTCTTCTTCAGTTAATACCTAATATTCCTGATTTGAAAAACCACTGATGTGAAAGTTCAAACTGCTTCTAGAAACATAAACACAGAGGCACTTCATCAGGGCACAACCTTGGGAAAGACAAGAATATATCCAGCCCCTGCCCTTCCCTGCGGGTTATCCTTCACTTTTCCCTCAAGGCTACACCTACAAGCGCCTCCCCTTCCCTCCTCCACCCACCCTTCCTCCCACAGGAATAGAAGCAAATGGTCCCTACAAACCTCAGCCTCTTCCAGAAGCTCGACTCACAGTTCTTGGCCTACTCCTTGCATCACTCCCCGCAACTCCAAGCACTCACAGGTCAAACGAAAGCTCTGCAGTAAAAAGCTCCTTTGCGTTTTCCACATGGTTCTGCAGCTGTCAAGGGTACCTCTAGAGAGGACTGCAGCAAATCCCCGCTCCTCGTGCCCCAGGGCGTCCTCTGTATCACTCTGCCCCACCACCCTCTCTTTTCCTTCTCCTTAACTCCCACCCTGCTAGGGGACAGAGGCTGTTTTCTAACCTTCCCCTGGTACCTACTCCACACCTCCTTCTTTCCACAGTCAGCTTCGAAGACAACAGGCAGGACCCTTCCCCACGGTCCGCCTGCCCCTTCAGACCCTGCCTGATCCGCACAGCTGGCCTTTCCCAGCTGGTCCTCACTGGGAGGTTGCTGCCCAGCTCCGGGGCTTTTGGCCACTCCTATTACCTCTACCTACTGGCTAAAGAGACGTCCCCCAGCCTCAACCTGGACACCCTACCCTTGTGCTCTGTCCATGGGCACGCTGCCCTCACAGTCAAGTTCTCAGTCGGGGAGATCCTACACCGCCCAGCTCCTTCCCCACCCCTTTGCTACCCACTCGCCTGAAACCACTGTTAAAATCCAGGCTGTAGGGGGAAACGTGGAGGTGACAGAACTGTTCTGTACCACAACTGTGGGGCTGGATACACACGTCTATGTCTTTGTCAAGACCCAGAGAGTTTTACTGTGCGTAAACAAAAAATAAAATCAATCAGGAATGAGGAGAGGCCCAAAATAAGAGACCAAGTGTAACGAAGAACTAACTATATCACAAGCAAATGACGTAACACCCATGCTGAAGAGACCGTATGGAGGAAAAGAACCCACCCAAGTAACTTTGGAAAACAAAACCGCAACTGTATACTGTAAGGTTACAGAGAAAGGGAACTGTACACAAATAGTGGCCTCCACTTAGTTGAAAACTGCTGAAATTTGAGTAAAGTCTATGGTCTAGTTAGCATTATACCAATGATAATTTTTTAGTTTTGATTAATATGTTATAATTATACAAGGTGGCTAGGGAAAATTGGGTAAAGGGCACCTGGAAATTCTTTGTATTATTTTTGCAATTCTTCTAGAAGCTAAAATTATTCCAAAATAAAAAGTTAAATGAAAATGCATGCGTTCATTTAATAGTGTACAGCTACTAAATGAAATACCGCGAGTGCCTCACAGCTAGAAAACACTCCAGAAACGGTCCATTCCCATTCTTTGTTGCCTTGTGCCGGTCCCTGTTGCCTGTGTCCTCTCTTACTGCCACTGCCTTTCAGCAGAATTTCATTTTCCAGCCATCTTGTCCTCTCGTGGACCCTGCAAGCACTGCTAGAAGCCGCTCGGGTTTCCCCTGACTCCCTGGCTCTTCCCCTCCTGGGTCCCTTCAGATTCTGTCATCTACCTTTGTCCAAAGGCAGCCTCGGCCACCCCTGTGGTCACAACAATCCCATATATTCACAGAACTCACACATTTCTACCTACAGCCCTAATTCTGCCTTCAGAGCCACCTTTCCAATTGCCAACTTTATATGCCACTTGACTGTCCCAACAGGAGGTCAAACTTACACTAAAGCCCTCCTTCGTTTTCCCTCCCAACTGCCCCCCCTCCAAGTCCTATTCACATTGTCCATGACACTCACCTCCACTAGGAAAACATTAAAAGCCCTTCACGTGCTGCACTTCACACACTGCGAAACACAGACCCCAGTTTTGAAGGACCTTACTAGGCTTTTCACAAACGCAGCACTGAAATACGTAGAGTAAATGCTGGATTTTTCTACGCTGAGCAGATTTCTTTCTGCAGGACAGCCTCTGTTACGCTAACAAATATTGTAAGTCTCCAAAAAGAGGGATGCTATAGTTCCCAAATTTTGATCTAACCACAGGTCATTTTTTCTGATCTGTGAACACAAATGCCAGAATGATTTCCCAGATGGCTGCACCAATTCTGTTGCTGCCACCATGCATTAGAGTTACTTTAAGCCCACCCTGCCCCCCAACTTTATAAATATTTATGACACAAAATGATGACTTCTTATACAATTTCTACATTACTAGAAAGTTTAAACTTTTCCTAATACGGTTTGCTTACTAGCTGTAAAAGAAATATTTGTTCTGTGACTGACGAATGAATGCATGGAGGAAGATGATGAATTTCCTATTTACTTCTCTCTGCAGCTCCATGAAATCACTTACCGACCTACGTTCTTGTCACTTAATAGGCAAGAGCATACAAAAACCCATCCACACAGTTGCCTAAAATAAACTAGTTTCCATGGACAAACCCTGGTGAAGAGAATGAGCTTTAATGTCCCAGCGACAACACACAGACAGCGGGTGTGAGGCCCAATGTCCCTCCCAGCACTAACATTCCCTGTGCTCTCTCTGGCTTCTTTGTGTTGGAAAGTTTTCCACCTAAAAATGGAGATAACAGCATACACCCAACCCCAGGGCTGTGCTATTTAGATATCTAGAGGGAACTTTGTCATGATCAAATACACTACACAAAAAGCACAGAGAGCATAACATTCAAACACGGAGGGCAGGTGGTCAGAGATTTTCAAGGCATGTTCCTACTCTTTTCATCCCACAACCAGACCAGAGACCTGCAACCACAGCCAGGAGACCCGTGTGGCTGACAGGTTCCTCGTCAGCGTTTGGATCTGAGCAAGAGAAGAAAGGAGCCTAAGTGGGCAGCACTCGCAGCAGGGGGGCTGGTACCGAGGGGCTGGGGGTCAAAGGTCAGGGGCTCACCCTGTCCAGCACAGAACCCACAGGCTGAGGCGTGAGCCTCAGTCGGGATCAGAATTAGAGGCTGAGGTGCAAATGACCCAGCAGGTCAGAACCAGGGGGGTGGACAAAGAGATGCTCAGACCAGAGGCATGGGGCACCGCCCTCACTTGAGCTCCGCAGCGCCCAAAGGACAGCAGAACTATGGACTAGCAACTCCATGGTGGGCAAAGCTTCCCACGAGCAGCAGCAGCAAGCTCGGCAGCCACAGCTGAAAGGATTCCGGATGCTTGGTGCCCTGCAGAAGACGTACTGTCCTCCAGATGCAGGGAAGGCCAGGGTGAGACCTGCCTTCTCCAAATCCTCAGGACCCTCACGAGTAACTTTTCCCCACAGGAGATCCAAGAATTTTATCAAGCTCTAAGTTTTGAGTCGCAGGTGGTAAAATAAAATAAAATAAAAAACTGATTAATAGGGCTTCCCTGGTGGCGCAGTGGTTGAGAGTCCGCCTGCCGATGCAGGGGACACGGGTTCGTGCCCCGGTCTGGGAAGATCCCATGTGCCGCGGAGCAGCTGGGCCCGTGAGCCATGGCCGCTGAGCCTGCGGGTACAGAGCCTGTGCGCCACAACAGTGAGAGGCCTGCGTACCGCAAAAAAAACAAAAAACAAAAAACTGATTAATAATTAATGTGATGTGGGGATCAGAAAAGAAAATGTGTATCTCTGTTTTGAGACAAGGAGTAAAGAAACTTGCAGTCCCCCTCACACTTAATAGCAAGACGTGTGCTCAGTAGGTTCTCAGGCAGGGTCCCCCAGGAAGGACAAATACAGAGAGGAAATGGCATCCGGAAGATGTGAACTCTGTGTCGCTCCAGCTGTCTACACTTTGACGAACCTCCTTCATTTAACTATCTGCTGCCCTTGGCACTCCCCACCATCTAAGTGGGGAGCGATAAACGCAAACCTCTGGCTCCCAGGTCCATTTTATTTCAGCTGCTTATTTTGCCTTGATAAAACCAAATGCACAAAATTAAATTTTAATAGGCTTTTAACTATCTCCCTAAGGTTCATGAATCTGTAAAATTCTTGTAAAAACTGTATTAAAAGACAAATCACAGACCAAAAATATCACCCACCCAAATGCAATCTAAATTTGTAGCCAGATTCCTATGTAGTGTTGATACTAGAACACAAAACACATTTTTAAAATATATAAAAGCAGCTTGATTGCCCATCCAAGGAATAATTTTGTATTGATCTAGGCTAAAATTCTGACAGCTATAAAAACCAGATCTGGGGACTTCCCTGGTGGTGCAGTGATTAAGAATCTGCCTGCCGATGCAGGGGGCATGGGTTCGAGCCCTGGTCCAGGAAGATCCCACATGCAGCAGAGCAACTAAGCCCATGGCCACAAATACTAAGCCTGCGCTCTAGAGCCCATGAGCCACAACTACTGAGCCCGTGTGCCACAGCTACTGAAGCCCGCGCGCCTAGAGCCTGTGCTCCGTGACAAGAAGCCACCGCAACGAGAAGCCCACGCACCGCAACGAAGAGTAGTCCCTGCTCGCCGCAACTAGAGAAAGCCTGCATGCAGCAACGAAGACCCAACGCAGCCAAAAATTTTTAAATTAATTAATTTAAAAAAAACAGATCTGGGCAACCATATGAAAAGATTTGACAGGAAAATGAAGAAATGAGTCATGTGAGGTGAACCCAGCACTGGGGCAGATGCCTGGCAAAGACCAAAAGTGAGGACAGCCAGCACCGAGACCTGGGTTTCTAACACTGCTCTCCACTAGAAAAAGAGACCAGCGCTCCTTGAAGAAATGGCCAATTCCAGCACTGGGCAGGAAATGCACAAAATGAGCCTGGAGCATTCTGTAGTGCCAGAAATTAAGGAAGTGCTCCAAAACAAGACAAAAAGAAAGGAAACAAACTGCACTGAGAGGAGCATGTCACAGGGACAGAGGTGAACCGAGAAAGAGTTCCCAACGGCTCAAGCTGTTACAACGTAAGCAACAAATAAAGCAATACTGGGTTGTAACCTGAGATATAAAATAAACATCCATGAGTCCATACTGATACAAATGACTGAATAAATGGGGAAAGGCAAACAAATCTCCCGTGCAGAACTCCAAATAATTTAGGTAGATGCCCCACCCTTACAGAGGTGAAGAATAATCCCACTCCTTAAGTGACTCTCCTCCAAAGACGACGGTACGGAAAGGGGAGAGAAAAGAGTAACTCCACAGTGGAAAGGCCTCACCAACACTATCTGAGCCAGGTGACCAAGGGCAACGTCAACAGTGATAAGTCATATGGATAGTACGTCCCCTTGATGTGACAGAACAGCAGGTTATCCCAGAAACACATCACACCCCAGCCTAACCACAGGGAAAACAGACAAATCCCAACTGAGGGACATTCTACAAAATTACCTGACCAGTCCTGCTCCAAACTATCAAGGTCACAAAAAACAAGGGAAGTCTGAGGAACTGTCACAGCAAGAGGAGTCTAAGGCGACATGGTGACTAAATGCAATGTGATCTCCTGGATGGGATCCTGGGACAGAAAAAGGACACTGGGTAAAAACTGAGGAAATCTAAATAAAGCATGGACTTTAGTTTTTTAAAAAAAGTAAGACAGAGATAATGAATAGTTAAGAGAGTGGCGGAGTATTAAAATGCAAAGAAGGGAGCTGGGATGAGCAGAAGTTGGGTACTTCTATCCTTTTACTCCCAAAGAACGTTGGTAAATGGCATTATAAACAAGAAGTAATTCCTAAAATGTTTAAATAACAGCTCTGCATATGTGGAGATTAATTTTCCATTTTATCCTCTTACCAATAAGCTGCCTCAAGGTCAGCCACTGAGTAATCAAAACAGCTTAGCGACTTTTAAACCTAAGTTTATTAGAAATAGAATTTCTAAAAGTTTGCATTCTCCATGCTTTCTTGCACACAAAATGATGGAGATGACCGTTTGCTACTACAGGCAGCCCCAGCCTGTGGCCAGAGACAATAAACGATTTATTTGGTTTCTCTTTATGCCCAAGGTGGGCAGCTGGACTACTGAATCACTGACAGTTAGCCGTATAAAACAACAGCCTATGTGGGGACTTCCTTGGAGGTCCAGTGGTCAGGACTTTGGGCTTCCACTGCAGGGGACACAGGTCCGATCTCTGGTTGGGGAACTAAGACCCCGCATGCCACGTGGTGCAGGCAAAAAAAACAACAGCCTGGGCTTCCCTGGTGGCGCAGTGGTTGAGAGTCCGCCTGCTGATGCAAGGGACGCGGGTTCGTGCCCCGGTCCGGGAAGATCCCACATGCCGCGGAGCGGCTGGGCCCGTGAGCCACGGCCGCTGAGCCTGTGCGTCCGGAGCCTGTGCTCCGCAACGGGAGAGGCCACAACAGTGAGAGGCTCGCGTAACGCAAAAAAAAAAAAAAAAAAAAAAAAAACAACAGCCTGAAAAATAAGTCCCTCCTAGCAATTTGGTTATACAGGTCGCGTGGAAAGAAATGAATCATTTACCGCTCTTGTCATCCTTCAGGTGTCTTCTAACAAGGCCAGCCTTTCCTTTTTTACAATAACAGCATAACTGGGTTTTGCCATTTCAGAAGTTAACAACTAAAATGGGAACTACTGTTTCCCTTTAAATAAATTATAAGCAGTATAAGTTCCCAACCAAATATTAAAATCCACACATATCACAAAGCCAATGTAATTAACAGCCCACATACAGGAAAGCAAAGCAAGGTACGCATTTCATTTTTTTAAAACTGTGATAAAATATACATATCATAAAATTTACCATCTCAAATATATACATTTACTTTTTATATGAAATTTTTCTCTCTCACCAAGTCCTGTATCTTTTCCTTGGCAATGTTACATCCATGCTGAACATAATCCCTGTCACTCCTCACTGTGGACCATCCCATCTTACACCTAGAAAAACACAACACCCCGTTCTCTATGCTCTCATTCAGAATTGCCAGATTAATCTTTCTAAAACTACACTTTAATCCTATCTATCACTCCCTTCTATTAAAAATCCTTGAATCAGGGCTTCCCTGGTGGCGCAGTGGTTGAGAGTCCCCCTGCCAATGCAGGGGACACGGGTTCGTGCCCCGGTCCGGGAGGATCCCACATGCCGCGGAGCGGCTGGGCCCGTGAGCCATGGCCGCTGAGCCTGCGCGTCCAGAGCCTGTGCTCCACAACGGGAGAGACCACAACAGTGAGAGGCCCGCGTACCACAATAAAAAAAAAAAAAAAAAAATCCTTGAATCACCTTCCAAATTAAGTCCAAATTCCTTGGCCTGACACCAAAGACCTTATTCAATCAGAGACCAACCACTGTTCTCCTTGGGTGGGGGGGTGGGGGATACACACACACACACACACACACACACACACACCTCTTTCCTCCTAGGGCCATGTTATTTCTTAAACTAGAATCTCTCTCTCTCTCTCTCTCTCACACACACACACACACACACACACACACACACAGACACACACACACACCCCTCCATTAGCCAAGGATGAAGAACCCATTCCTAAGGTTTTCTGAAGAAAGAGCCTTAATTTCCTCATCTTTAAAATGAGAACTAATAACTTCCATATCATAAGACTGCTGTATTTAAGAAAACAATATGTATGAAAAGAACCGAACACGTAGGCATTAAAATACTATTTTCTTCCTCTTTGTCTCTTTGTTAGAATAATAAAACAAACTAGGGGGATAGAAAGGAGAAATGAAGAAATGTTCTTGAGACAAGAAAGTGAAGTAGTTTTGAGGTGATGATGGTCTGACTGGAGAAAAAGGAGGAGGAACATTCTTCGGTACTTACAGAACGATGCCCTGGCTCTTTATTACATCTCATTTCATTTTGAAACGCTGGCCCCTTTCCTAGTGTAGATGTGCCTCCAAGGCCTGCTCTAGGGATCACCCACTGGTGGGTCACCTGGAGTTCATACATTGAAAAGAATGCCGTTTCCTCTTCAAGGGCAGCAAAAGGAAACCATAAACAAGACCAAAAGACAACCCTCAGAATGGGAGAAAATATTTGCAAATGAAGCAACTGACAAAGGATTAATCTCCAAAATTTATAAGCGGCTCATGCAGCTCAATAACAAAAAAACAAACAACCCCATCCAAAAATGGGCAGAAGACCTAAATAGACATTTCTCCAAGATAGATATACAGACTGCCAACAAACACATGAAAGAATGCTCAACATCATTAATTATTAGAGAAATGCAAATCAAAACTACAATGAGATATCATCTCACACTGGTCAGAATGGCCATCATCAAAAAATCTAGAAACAATAAATGCTGAAGAGGGTGTGGAGAAAAGGGAACCCTCTTGCACTGCTGGTGGAAATGTGAATTGGTTCAGCCACTATGGAGAACAGTATGGAGGTTCCTTAAAAAACTACAAATAGAACTACCATATGACCCAGCAATCCCACTACTGGGCATATACCCTGAGAAAACCATAATTCAAAAAGAGTCATGTACCAAAATGTTCGTTGCAGCTCTATTTACAATAGCCCGGAGATGGAAACAACCTAAGTGTCCATCATCGGATGAATGTGGCACATATATACAATGGAATACTACTCAGCCATAAAAAGAAACGAAATTGAGCTATTTGTAATGAGGTGGATAGACCTAGAGTCTGTCATACAGAGTGAAGTAAGTCAGAAAGACAAAGACAAATACCGTATGCTAACACATATATATGGAATTTAAGAAAAAAAAATGTCATGAAGAACCTAGGGGTAAGACAGGAAAAGAGACACAGACCTACTAGAGAACGGACTTGAGGATATGGGGAGGGGGAAGGGTGAGCTGTGACAAAGCGAGAGAGAGGCATGGACACATATACACTACCAAACGTAAGGTAGATAGCTAGTGGGAAGCAGCCGCATAGCACAGGGAGATCAGCTCGGTGCTTTGTGACCACCTAGAGCGGTGGGATAGGGAGGGTGGGAGGGAGGGAGACGCAAGAGGGAAGAGATATGGGAACATGTGTATATGTATGGCTGATTCGCTTTGTTATGGAGCAGAAACTAACACACCATTGTAAAGCAATTATACTCCAATAAAGATGTTAAAAAAAATAAAAGGGCAGCAAAATTTCAACTCACAAAGCAAAACACCTCACTATGTCTCTGACTGCCCTATAACTCTCTCTCTCAATTCCGAAGCTCTGTCCTCCCAGTCGAGGATAACCAAGGACTAGCTGCGGTCTCACCTGCTCCCTGCCTAACCCTGGTCCAACCCACACCTCTGGACCATGTTCACACGCTGACCGACAGGTCACCAGAGCCCAGCTCAGACCAGGCCCCCCCCGCAGAGGGCTGAGCGCCAGCCTGAGCAGCCATAACACGCCATTGGCGGATGAACGCCATGCTGGGAGTCCAGCATCATGCCCCCAGCCAGGAGCCCCCATCCTAGAGAAGCAGTGTCCAAGTCCTAAACCAACACCAACAAGTCACTACACCAACAAAAGCTAGAGAAAAACAGGAATGCAGACTGGGCTTGGAGAAAAGTCAAAGCAATAGTGGGCTAAGTGCCCCCCATATCGTAGAAGCATCTACCTCGTAGCCACCTCGTTCTCTGGAAAGATGAGTTCCCTTTCTTCAGGGAAAGAGGAAGGCAGGCAGTCTTGGAGGTGGGAAAGGAGAGGACCACAGCCTGGCAGGCTGTGAACGCAGTGGGTGAGGTACAGAACCTGCAGAGGAATCCTGGAGTCCAGAAGAGATGGGGGCAAGGCTCCCTGGCAGCTGCCCCAAGGAGAGGTTAGTATCCACTGTCAATCCCAAAGGCCATGAGAACTTGTGACCCTGTATTCATCACCATTTATAACAGGTGATGTTGTCTGTGTGTTTGTCTTCTCTACCTCACTGGCTCAGTCAGAGTTCAAAAGTCCATTTTCTAGAACTGCCCAAGGGCAGGTGTTGACTGACCAGTGAATGCACGGGAGTGAGAGCTGTTAAGTGACTGAAAGTAATACCCACTTTCCAAGCTCAGAGCCTCAACCTAGAAGGTACTTGGGGGCCTGGATTCAGAGGCTGACCTGCCAGCTCCAAGTCACCTACCCCCCATACAACCACTATTCAGACACTTGAAAACTCCAGAAGCCAAGAGAACTTGAAGGCCACTCGTCTGGGCTTGGCAATTCCCAGCTCTGAAAGATCAGAGGTTCCGGTCAAGCAAGGGCATCAAACAAGGGAATTAAAAAAGGCGGGGGAAAAGAGAGAGAATACAAGGAAAATTCCCACGTCTGTCAAAGGGTACTTCAGTCAATCCTCAAAATGCAGAAGTAGAGAAATGGACAGAATGCTTTTATGTTAATATTTTATACATGGCAAGAACTTGCCACGAAAGAAAGTTGACTGAATTCATGAGTTTCTTTCCCTTCCCTCCTGATATCCTACAAAGATGACATTAAAAGTATTTTTAAAAAGATAAAAATAGCATGTATAGACAGAAAGTAGATATGTGGTTGCTTAGGGCTGGAGAGTTGGGAGAACTAGGGAGTGACAACTAAAAAGCACTGTGTTTTTGTTGTTTTTTTACTCCATTTTATTTTACTTTTTTATTATTTTTTAAAATTAATGGACTTTCCCTGGTGGCGCAGTGGTTAAGAATCCGCCTGCCAATGCAAGGGACATGGGTTTGAGCCCTGGTCTGGGAAGATCCCACATGCCGCAGAGCAACTAAGCCCGTGCGCCACAACTACTGAGCCCATGCGTCACAACTACTGAAGCCCGCACACCTAGAGCCCGTGCTCTGCAACAAGAGAAGCCACCATGATGGGAAGCCCGCGCACCACAACAAAGAGTAGCCCCCCTCACCGCAACTAGAGAAAGCCTGCGCGCAGCAATGAAGACCCAACGCGGCCAAAAATAAATTTTAAAAAAAAAGTTTTTTTAATAAATAAATAACATTGAAGTATAGTTGATTTACAATGTAAGTGTTAGTTTCTGGTGTACAGCAAAGTGATTCAGTTCTACGTATATATCTATTCTTTTTCATATTCTCTTCCATTATAGGTTAAAGATATTGGATATAGTTTCCTGTGCTGTACAGTAGGACCTTGTTGTTTATCTCTTTTGTATATAGTAGTTTGTACTTGCTAATTCTTGTTGTTTATCTCTTTTGTATATAATAGTTTGTATTTGCTAATCCCAAACTCCTAATTTATTCTTTCCCAGCTCCCCGTCCCCTTTGGTAACCATTGGTTTGTTTTCTATGTCTGTTGAGTCTGTTTCTGTTTCGTAAATAAGTTCACCTGTGTAATATTTTAGATTCCACATGTAAGTGGTATTATATGATATTTGTCTTTCTCTGTATGACTTACTTCACTTAGTATGACAGTCTCTAGGGCCATCCACGTTGCTGCAAATGGCATTATTTCATTCTTTTTAATGGCTGAGTAATATTCCATTGTATATATATACTACATCTTCTTTATTCATCTGTCAATATTCACTTAGGTTGCTTCCATGTCTTCATTATTGTAAATAACGCTGCTTTGAACACTGGGCTGCATGTATCTTTTTTTTTTTTTTTTTTTGCGGTACGCGAGCCTCTCACTGCTGTGGCCTCACCCCTTGCAGAGCACAGGCTCCGGACGCTCAGGCTCAGCGGCCATGGCTCACGGGCCCAGCCGCTCCGCAGCATGTGGGATCTTCCCGGGCCGGGGCACGAACCCGTGTCCTCCGCATCGGCAGGCGGACTCTCAACCACTGCGCCACCAGGGAAGCCCTGCATGTATCTTTTTGAATTAGTTTTCTCCAGATATACGCCCAGGAGTGGGATTGCTGGATCATATAGTAACTATATTTTTAGTTTTTTAAGAACCTCCATACTGTTTTCCATAGTGGCTGCACCAATTTACATTCCCACCAACAGACAGGCTTTCTTTTTGAGGTGATGGAAAGGTCCTATATCTGACTGTGGAGATGGTTACACAGCTCTTGTGAAAAGACCAAAAACCACTGAACTGTATGGTACAAATGGGTGAATTGTATAGTATGTGAACTGGATCTCAATAAAGTTGTTACCAAAAATATACAGTATACACCCACAGGATAGGGCCATGAGAATGGAGCCAAAGCCAACATAAGACACCAGTAAAGTTTTGGGAAAGGGAAGAGGACAGTGGTCGAGAAGTTATATCCCAAGGTCCTGCAGGAGGGGGCTGCAGACATGGAGGACAGTTAGTCCCAGGGACTTCAAAGAAGCTCAGGCCTTGGAATCAGCAAAGGGGACACCAGAGATGGAAGGAGTGGGGTGGGGCTGAAAACAGGGAGTAGATGAAGTCCGCATGTCCTTGTATAATGGGCATGCCCCCTGTAAGAGCCCCTGGATGGTGCCCTGACCCTCTGCCACCTGGCGCAGCTGGGGCAAGGGCTAGAGGAAAATTCTCTGGGTTAACCAAAGCCATGGAGGCTCAAGGTTCAGAGCCCCCATGGTGAGGCAGGAGATGGAAAAGCCTAGCCTTCCCTTTCCTCCACCCCTAAGGCCAAAAGCCAAGTTTATTCCCCAGGCAGAAGAATGGACCCTGAGAAACGAAAGCTCCAGGTGCTGATCTGCGGGATCCTTCGGTGGAGAGTCCGGCTCCATGACTGATCACAGAGAAGCCCAAGGACGGGTCTGGGCGGGCACCGCTTCCAATGAGCTTGTCACAGTCTTGTCCTTAAAGATCACCAGACCTGTGGGAAAGCCTCCCACACAAGACAGACCAAAGTAAGCAAACAAATAAAAGAGCAAAATGAGGACAGAAATGCCTCAAAGAGTAGAGAAACATATGGACGTACACAAACACTATCCTCAGAGGAAAAAAGCAGGAAGTTATGGAGAAGCAGCACCCAAAGAACAAGAAGGGACGTTTGGAAAGAATAAATATTAATAACTGAAATAAAAGATAAAACAGGTTAAAAAAAAAAAAAAAGTCAAGGAAATCAGGGTATCTCTCAGAAAAGAGATCTGGACAATAGGAGAGAAAAGACATTAAAAGTAAAAGTTCAATCCAGTGGGTCCAACATCTAATAAGAGTGCTTCAGAAAGAGAAAACACAGAGACTATATTATCAAAGAAATAATACAGGAATATATCTCCCAAGACTAAAGGAGCCAAGTCTCAGACTGAAAGGGTCCTCACAGAGCTGTCAGACACATCTGAATTTCAGATAAACGACAATTAGTCTTTCCCTAGAAGTACATTCCATTGTTTATCCGGGCATCATTTTTTTTTTTTTTTTTTTTTTGGCTTAACCCAGCAAGCCTCTACCTCTGATGGCCCAGCACCTCATATGACAAATGTCCACACCACAGCCAAGTTACAGAACACCCAAAATTTAAGAAACACAGCAAACAACAGTACAGGACTTGGTGTGCCGCAGGCACTGTGGTGAGAGCTCTGCTTGTGATTCCCCGCAACAGCCAGGGGCACTCAGTACCTCTGCCTCCAGACAAAAGGAGCCTCTGCCCTGGGCCCAAGCTTCATACAACCCGTTTATCTAAACACAGAGGTTTTTCTTTCTTCTTTTTTCAGTCTCATAGCCAAGTTTTGCTTCTGCTGGTTTTTGTTTTTAACTTCGGAAACTGGTTGAGTGAATGGGAATCATGGGAAAGAGATAGATGGGGTGAGTGAGGGAGGGGCATCTGCATGCAGATCGCAGCCTCTGCCCCGGGGTGGCAGAGCCCCTGTGGCCCCCCCTGCCTAGAAGGTGCAGGTTTGGGGAGGTGCTTACAACTGCCTGGATAAGTCTCAGTCAGAAAAAGCTCCAGACAATTATCCCATTGGGAGAATCCACCCACAGCCAGGCTCCCTGGGAGGCTTGAGCCGCTCAGTCTACAGCTGGTTCAGTGGGTCCAGGGCCAGCGTCCAGCGGGGCCACCCGTGCAGGTTCCTGCCGTCACTCAGCTCACGGGGCTGCTCCAAGGATGAGGGCGTCTCCAGACTTTGGGTCTTGAGGGAGACGCTGGAGGAGCAGGCTCCCAGGCCCTGGGTGAAAACAGGGGCCAGGCCATAGCTACAGCTTGATTTAAACCTTTCAAATATTTAGGCATATGGTATATACCTTTTAAATATTTAAATGTATCTCTTAAATATTTCATCATCCCTTTTAAATATTTAGCCATCTGGCCTCCTTTTGTGCTCTTACTCCAGGCCCTGCAACATTAAGGGCAGGCCTGGGGGCCAGTATTATCATTATCATCCCTGTTTTATATATCAGGCAGGGAAAGTTTAAGTATGTTGCTCAAGGACAAGATGGCCAGTGAAGGGGAGAGGATGGACGAGAACCCAGACCTTCTGCGTCCACAGCCCAGGCTCATCATCCCTACGAGAACAGACAGCCAGAAGGTAATTTCTATAATGAAGTCCAAATTCAGCAGCGTAAGAATATTACTTTGCAATGAGAATAACGGAAGAACAGATCAAAGAGCTGACATTGACTGCCTACAGGGATAAGGACTGGAAAATACTGTTGGATTTTTTTTTTTCATCTATGTATACAAGTATTACTTCAACAAAAAATTTAAATTATTAAAAATCATTAACCATCTTAACTTCACATCACCTTCCTCAGTGTAAACAACTCAAAAATCACTCTGTTCCTCAAGCCTCATTTCTCCAAAAATACATCAAATGTGTTCATGGCTTTTCCAAAACAGAAATGCAAGTATGAAAACAGTTCACTGATTGTAACCCGTAGGCTGTTCCTGCACTTAGTGTGGTCTTAAAATTGTTTACAGTGAAATACAGCAAATTCTATTATTTGTCCCAAAATGTTATGTAACTGAAAACCCCAAAATAGGCATTTTCGATTCCAAAATTAGGTGTCATGAGAAAGAATTTTTTAATGTATTTTTCTTTGTTAGGTCTTTCTTCCCCAACCTCAATGCTTTTAGAAGACCCTTACTCAAGTGAGAGTTAAAAATCAAGGGAAGGAGGGACTTCCCTGGTGGCGCAGTGGTTAAGAATCCGCCTGCCAATGCAGGGGACATGGGTTCGAGCCCTGGTCCAGGAAGATCCCACATGCCACGGAGCAACTAAGCCTGTGCACAACTACTACTGAAGCCCGCGCCCCTAGAGGCCGTGCTCCGCAACAAGAGAAGCCACCACAATGAGAAGCCCGCGCACTGCAAGGAAGAGTAGCCCCCGCTCACCACAACTAGAGAAAGCCCGCTCGCAGCAAGGAAGACCCAACGCAGCCAAAAATAAATAAATAAATTTATAAGAGAAAGAGAGAGAGAGATGGTCTATCGAGTGATAGATTCAAAAAATAAAGGGAAGGAAAAACGGGGAGAGAAGAAAAGCTTTTGGCATTCAACTACTTTTAGATGATCTATATTCTGAAAAAAATACCTCTTACAAAACTGCTTAATTCAGAAACAGCTTAACTGTTCTGTCAAACTTACCAAATCTAAGAGCAAACATAATGAAATGTGAGTAACAATTCCCCCTTAGACCAGGACCAATATCAAAGAGAAATTCCAACCCAGAGAATTTTTTGTGTTTCTGTCCAAGTCCTGGGGGGTAGAAACAGAAAGAAAAAAGAAAAAGGCTTACAACCGAAGACTTGACCCCAAAACAGAACTATGGCCCTTTGAAGAATATATTCTGTGTAGCCTTTTATGTCTCTAGCTAACCAGGCTGCCCACTTTAAAATGGAAGGTCACATAAGGCTGAGATCTTGTCTCCCAACTTGTTCTTTTGCTGGTTTATCTTCATATGCTCTATTCCTCTGCCTACTCTATCTTCTTCCTGTTCAGAGCCTCCTGAAGACACCTCTCTCTAACTGATTAATCCCAACCTGCTCCAGTCCGTCCCAAGTTACCGGTCTTTTCAACATTTATGTATATCATATGTTGTTTTATCTATATAATACCGCTAAAGAAGGATTTAAGGTGGTTTACAGTAAGAGATTCACATATACGGACCAAAAACTGTGCGGGGGGCTTCCCTGGTGGCGCAGTGGTTGAGAGTCCGCCTGCCAAGGCAGGGGACACGGGTTCGTGCCCCGGTCCGGGAAGATCCTACATGCCGTGGGGCGGCTGGGCCCGTGAGCCATGGCCGCTGAGCCTGCGCGTCCAGAGCCTGTGCTCCGCAACGCGAGAGGCCACAGCAGCGAGAGGTCCGCGTACCACACACACACACAAAAAAAACTGTGAGGGGAGGAGGAATATAAAGATGCATACGACTGAGGATGTCCCAGGTATGTGCTGCAACCCTCCTTCCCACCGGACACCAGGGATGGCTCGGCTGGGTCACAGCAGACATGCCAGAAAAAAACTGCTATACTTTCCACTTATCTAAGGTACCTGGAATAGGTAAACTCAGAGAGACAGAAAACAGAACAGAAGTTACCAGGGGCTGGGGAAAATGGGGAAGGGAGAGTTATAGTTTAATTGATTCAGAGTTTTTGTTGGGGGTGATGGAAAAGTGTGTTGAGGGTGATGCATTTAACGCCACTGAACTGTACGCTGAAGAAGGGTTGAAACGAAAGCTATTATGTTACATGTGCTTCACCACAATTTAAAGAAAAACAAAAAAAACCTGCTGCACTGAACAGGGAGAACAAGTCACAATCAGTTTTTTAAATGAAGACTTTAGAAGTGTATTCTAACGTCTGGTTCTCTTTTGCAACATCTTCCGGGAAATGGGCTGATTGTCAGCAGAGGGCTTGTAACCTTTAACAACCAGCAGTCTGAGGGGTGGGGAGTCCTGATTTTTAGTGTTTACCCATTTCTGTGATTTAAATACTCCCACCATGATACATTTCCAGGTACTGATATGACATCCCCGGGGGGTTGAGAAGAGGTACCTGTGACGGGCGCGGTGTGCTGGTGAGAGGCAGCCTCAACTCGTTTCCCGCCATCACAAGTCCCCAGAATGTGCTCTCTTTACAGATATTAGGAGGGAAGGAAGATTCTAGGGTCCAATGGTTAAACGAAGTTTAAACTGGCTTCTTTACCACAAAATGTTCCACAAAATGTGGGAATCTTTATTCCCACCTCCTTTTGAGATCTTTAACAGAGCAACGTGCATCTTGAATCACAGAGAAGGGCTGGAGTGCGGAATGTTTCCCAAATCTATTTGACCCCTGGACCTTCTTTTCCTTGGAGAACATCTCAGAAGTGCTCCATGCCTTCTGGGAAATACCACGTTCAAGAAATGAGTCTAGGAATTCCCTGGAGATCCAGTGGTTAGGACTCCTCGCTTCCACTGCAGGGGGGAAGGGTTCCATCCCTGGTTGGGGCACTAAGATCCCGCAAGCCTCTCGGCGAGGTGCAGCCAAAAAAATTTTAAAAAAAAAGAAAGAAAGAAAGAAAGAAAGAAAGAAAGAAAGAAGTCTATTCACAAGCAGACAGCCCCACACAAAGCAGAGACGGCCAGGCATGCAGAAGATGCCTAGTCTCTGTGGAACACCACCAATGCCAGTTGCGATTGGCACACACTGCCAGACAATCCAAGTGGGGCAAGCCAACTAGGGTAAAAATTTAGTGACAATTTACACAGAAGAACCCAATTAGAGCCTCTGCTCATTGGCCCCGTGCCACAGGGATGTTAGACAAGAGGGGGAAGTTCGGGTACAATTTCTCTTGCCCTTTCCTGTGGGATATTAACTTTTTTCCAAGTCCCACAACACAGTTCTTATGATTCCAGTAGCACCTCCCTCCAACTTTAAAGTACATTAACGTCTAAAATATTCCAGGTAGGGCACAACATTAACCTAGATAAAACTGCCAAAATATCTAGAAAAACTTGATGGGCTAGTTCTGATCATAAAATGCCAAGGAGTGCCTGACAATGAAGCGAGTAGAGGATGGATCAAAACTGCAGAAAAGGGCTTCCCTGGTGGCGCAGTGGTTAAGAATCTGCCTGCCAATGCAGGAGACAAGGGTTCGAGCCCTGGTCCGGGAAGATCCCACATGCCACGGAGCAACTAAGCCCGTGCGCCACAACTACTGAGCCTGCGTGCCACAACTACTGAGCCCGTGAGCCACAACTACTGAGCCCGTGAGCCACAACTACTGAGCCCACGAACCACAACTACTGAGCCCGCATGCCACAATTACTGAAGCCCATGTGGCTAGAGCCCGTGCTCCACAACAAGAGAAGCCACGACAATGAGAAGCCCGTGCACCGCAACAAAGAGTAGCCCTCGCTCACTGCAACTAGAGAAAGCCCATGCACTGCAACGAAGACCCAACACAGCCAAAAATAAATAATAAATAAATAAATTTATTAAAAAAAAACAAAAACTGCAGAAAAAGCAAATGATTAATTGATTCTTTCAGGAAGAGTAAGGAGGTCAATACTCCTAAAGCCTCGCAAATTAATACCCAGAGCGAGCCATGGTTTATTGGATTTGATTAATGAGAATATTATTTCACTTATTTTATTATTTAAACACTTCCTAAACAAAAGGCTTTCCACGATGAAAATCATGGATTTATGCTTCTTTGCAAAAGTGCTGATAATGAGAAGACAAATGATGGACTAAGAACAAGAAGACAATGGGGATCCACTACAAAGGTACCAGCAAGACAGCACGGGGCCGTGGAGCATCTCTTCCCTCTCTAAGCAGTGTGAGTCTAGAGCCAGAGGAAATGGCTCTTCTATCGCACTACCAAAGGCAGTAAATACAGGAGAAGGACAAAGCCACGATAAACCCAGTGAACTCTGACGGCTTTCCTGAAGCATTAGGATACTCTGGAACCACCCAGCTTATCCACAGTTAAATTAAAATGGTGCCACCATTCTACCCCACACAATCACTGCTCTCTCTGGCTTCCACACAGAGATGCATAGGCCAAACAAACCCTTTAAAGATAAAATACTAAAGCCAACCATTTCACAAGGAAGCTAGGTCTTCAAGCAGCTCTAATATATTAAGTAATAAGCACTTAGATCCAAAAATGTATACAGCTTCCTAATTACCTCATTTCTGAAAGCTAACCATTCACTTACTCCACAATGGGAAGAGATTCACTGATGTCTAAAAGTAATGAGAAACTTCTAATTACTCCTTTTTTTCTTTGAAGTACAAATTAGAAATTGCTGATTTGATAGCCTGGAATAACCAACTTGCTCTCAGTTTACTGACAAGCATTCCTTAGACGTTCTGTGTGATGAACACTACAGCAACGATAGGGCAAGAACCCCATCATTTCGTCCATCAGCAGCAGAACCCTGAGTCCCTCTGCATGAATTCTGCTGCGCTCACAGTATCCTACCTCCTCCGTCTTCTTCACCCCCCACTCAGGGACCTTCCAGCCAACACAACCTCTTAGATTCTTAGATTCAAAATCTCTACGTGAACATCGCCATGTCATCCTTAGGATCACTCTTAACTGAATGCCCAGGTAGCATCTTTGAAAAGAGCTTTATTTAGACAACAGACTGCCATTTATTCAAAATACCTCTCTTTCTCTCCTGGATTTTTAAAACATTTTTCTTGTAAGAGTAGTATATGCTCTTTGCCAATATTCTAAAAAAAAAAACAAAACAGAAGTATAAGCAACAGAAAGTAAAAGTCTCCAGGAGGCCCACCTGAATCACTGATAATATTTGGGATACAGACTTCTAAATGCACGCGTAAACATAAAAACACATACATAATTTTAAGATAATAGGCTTTTTTTACGTTCAACAATATATCAGACAACTTTCTATGTCTATACACGTTTCCATTATGTCACAGACATACATCCACGTTATTTCAACACACACATTTGTTCAGGAGTACCCTTTTAAATACAGACTTCGATCTATTCCAAAAAGACTTTGCCAAAGCACAGAACCGCAAGAGAAAACTTTCTCTTCAAGAATTCTTGCAAAAATAAGAACACTTCAAAAAATAACCTTTAAGATATAC
The DNA here is from genome assembly GCF_963924675.1 of Phocoena phocoena. Taxonomy (NCBI): domain Eukaryota; kingdom Metazoa; phylum Chordata; class Mammalia; order Artiodactyla; family Phocoenidae; genus Phocoena; species Phocoena phocoena. Next base: position 16,152,785 of record NC_089231.1, read on the forward strand.
AGTGCTGAGTTTCACCCATTTGCTTTAAAATTCTGAAGATGTATTTTTAACTCATGTGATAAAGTGAAAGATGAGGGAAACAGAGACATTAAAACCATTTACTCACGCTCTTAAAGCGTAACCCTTGTTTACCATGTCTCAAAGAACAATTTCTGTCATTCCACTCATCAAGAGACCACATATTCTTGACTTCATAGTAAACTAGGCTTGCCTACGGATAAGTATCCATATTTATGCATATGCCTGATATTTGGTACTCTTTTACTTTCAATGTCCTAAAGGATCTTAGCCTGAGGGAAATCTTATCTAGGCAATCGACTACTTCCCCCAAGTCAAGCAAAGTATGAACCCAGGAGTTCACCAAGCCTCAGGAGAGAGGGCAAAGTGGTTTAGGCTGAGACTGAATATCCTATCATGCCAGGATGAGACAGAAAATGGTATGGTCGACAATAAAAAGCACTGGTCAGAAAGACAGAGTGAGGTAGCTAGTCAACTTTCCAAGGTACCTTTAGTCAGACTTGGTATAGATAAATTCTTATTTTAGGTAAAAAGTCTTAAGACATATGCAAAACAATAGACCAAAACCAAGTATAAAAAAACTTTAAAACCCCATTTGTAAAGCATAATCCATTTTATCTGGTGATTTTAAAAATATCCTTAAGTACAAAGGTCCCAGGTCCCAGGAAAAAGGAGAAAAGGGGAGGAGGAGGAGGGAAAGGAGGAGAAAAGAGGGCTGAACAGAGAGACAGAGGGGGAGGGAACAGAACATGTGTACAAAGACATTCACAGTTAAAAGAGTGGCTGGTAGGAATATAGGTAGTACTTGATATGTAACTCATAATTTTTAAATTTAAATTATATTTTAATTAAATTTAAAGTACAAAGTACTTTTAAATTTCTCAAAAAAGGTTGGGGGGAGAATTCCTTTGGGGGAAGGTGGGGGCTGGGATGAACTGGGAGATTGGGATTGACACATACACACTACTGATATTATGTATAAAATAGATAACTGGAACTTCCCTGGTGGTCCGGTGGTTAAGAATCCGCCTTCCAATGCAAGGGACGTGGATTCAATCCCTGGTGGGGTAACTAAGATCCCACATGCCTCGGGGCAACTAAGCCTGCGCAACGCAACTACTGAGCCTGCATGCCACAACTAGAGAGACTGCGGGCCGCGACTACTGAGCTGGCGTGCCGCAGCTAGAGAGCTCGCATGCTCTGGAGCCCATGCGCCACAGCTAGAGAGAAGCCCATGTGCCACAACGAAGAGCCCACGTGCCGCAATGAAAGATTCTCGCATGCCACAACGAAGATCCCACATGCTGCAACTAAGACCCGATGCAGCCAAATAATAAATATCTTTAAATTAAATAAATAACAATTTTTAAATAAATAAAATAAAATAGATTAACTAATGAGAACCTACTGTATAGCACAGGGAACTCTACTCAATGCTCTGTGGTGACCTAAATGGGAAGGAAATCCAAAAGAAGGGATATATGTATACGTATAGCTGATTCACTTTGCTATACAGTAGAAACTAACACAACATCGTAAAGCAACTATACACCAATGAAAATTAAAAAAAAAAAAAAAAATAGAATTCCTTCAACAGGGCAATGCAGAGTCACGGAGATTTCAGCAAGCAGATACCAGGTACAGTTAAAGGTCAAAAAAATAACCAGAAGTCATTAAATAGGTAATAACCACCCTTCTGGTGAAAAAGAGTAGGAAAGAATGTGGAAGCCCGAGGCACAGGAACACCTGGATATGCCCCGGTTATGACAGGGGAGCACTGACAAGGGTACTTCATTTTACTTAGGAGTTTATATTTCTCAAGCACCTGCTCCAGTCTGGGAAAATGCCCTTTCAAGTTGAATGTACAAGTTAATGTGATGCTGTTTTCTTAATAACTGTATTTTATAGAAATAAAGTCAAATATGTATATGAAGAGGCAAGTAAAAGTAATATAAAGAAAAAGTAAAAGAAAGACAGCCCGCTGGATGGAGGGTCCACCCTGACAAACACCCTTCTTTATATGTGACGCCCACCTGGACACAGGGAGCCCACGAGGAGTTTATTCACCTCCACTTACCTAACTTCAGAGCTTTTAGCTCTTAAGTGTTATCTAAATGCTTGGGAAGAAGGGAAGGAAGAGAGGAAAATCAAGGAAAGAGAAAATATGGCCCACAATATGCTGAAGACGGGAGGAAAAGGGAAGGAAAGTCTGAATCACATAATCATTTTTTTAACTCAAAATGAAAATATTCTATTCCATCTTCACAAAATTAGAAAATATGCAACACTGAGCCATGACAGGGTACATCAGAAGTGGTTCTTTACTTTCACATGGAGTTAAAACTGATTTAATATTTGATTTTAATTTGCAGTTGGGTAAAATGTTCCAAAAAGCCCCATTTTCCACATTTTGCTTTATTAATGAACACCCAGGAGTTTTATCCTGAGTCTGCCTGTAGAAAATTAAATAGCCCCTGAAAATTGTGTTTTATTATTCAAGTGACTACATTCCTTTAAAATGCATTTGCGTTTTTGTAACTTAGATCAGAGCATAATCCCAGAAAACCCTCTGTGTGGAAGACAAACTCCTGCTCTTTCCATCTTCTGTTTACCCAGGTACAGGACATCCACAGAAAGACAACTGGAACGGCAGAGCAGTAAGAAATAATTTTTGAGAGCGAAGCACAAAAACATCAAACAGAACTAACAGAAAGATGTCTGCAGAGGGCTCCTTTAATTTCAAAGCCCCTGCCCAGAGGACAACCAATCTGCATGGGATGTCTGCTCCTCCCCTGCTGGCCCCGTGGGACTCCTGGATAAAGCAGCTTTCACAGAGCTCGCCCTCAGTCACTTCCTCAGGAAGTGGGACTAACCACAGCTCACACCCCCACCCCCCCTGCCCAGTGTGGTCCTAGGATTTGGGAAAGGACACTTTCACCACGACTGGCACATCCCGCAGGGCAGAGGCTCCGGCGCGCTCAGCCCTGGGGTTCTGGCTTGGCTCTGTGGAGGCCCCAGTGGGAGGGGACGGGTCCCGCACTGCTGCCAAGGACCAGTTTATGTCCCTCTTCTGCCACCAGACCACCTCCCCGACACCAAGCACGGGAGACTCAGGGTGCTGGACTGCCCCGTGACTGAAGCCGCACCCGACATACCCAAATTAAGCAACTCCAGTCCATCCACGTGACCGTTGTTTTCTTTCCCTGCGCAAGAGTCAAAAATAGAGTTGTGCTGACTTGCCGTGAGCACCAGGGCTCTCAAACATGGAATATCTACTTAACCGAATACACAAAGCGTCCAAAAATACCTGTCCTGTGTTTTTCTTTAGAAAGCAGAATGTAAATTTGAAGGGCAGGACTGCCCTCGGGTTAGCATTTCAACATGATGGCTCTGCTAGAAAAGCTCGAAGGCCGGAGTCAGAGCTGACCAAATACCAAAGCCCTGCGTCTGAAGAGCTGGCTCAGTTCTGCCCAGACAACTGTGCGAAGGAGTAAGCCCCTAACCGGCCGGCCAAACCCAGTTATTGAAACTCAGCCACCGGTCTTCCCAACGGGTGGCCTTCCTTTCACCTCCAGGAATGCCTTTGGGAACCAGGTCACCTACCTGGGCCGACGGTCTCTGCAGGTATCTGGCGCGAGACAGTAAACAGGTGTTCGGGGCAAGGGGCTTGCCCAGACACCCTCCAAGTCTAATGAAAGAAAACCTTCAGCTGAGGAGATTGCAAACTATGGGATTCTCTCTCCAAAACCACACTCACAACCAAGAAATTCTTGAAGTCCAGAAGGAAAAACCTGTTCTTTCCTTAGCTACTCCCGAAGGAAAAAGGGCCAGGATCCTAGTTGCTGGATCTGGAAGACATGCCATTGATCTTAGTGCACAGGCGCAAAGCTTTAAACCAGAGAAATAAAATCTTCCAAAGTGAGGGGCATCTGTATAAAAACGTCTGGTGCACAGTTATTTGCAATACAGCAAAACACTGGAAAACGTATAAATGTCCATCAGCAGAGAAATTATTAGATCAATTACGGTACATCCTTTTTCTTTTTTAAATTGCGGTAAAATATACATAACATAAAATTTACCATCTTAAACATTTGTAAGTGCACAGTTCAACAGTGTTAAGTCCATTCACATTGTTTATGGTACATCCTTTCTAATGGAGTGCTATGCACTCCTTAAAAGTAAGGTGGAGCTATTATAGATACTGACACGGAACAATCAAGATACACCATTTAGTTGTGGGGGGGGGGGAGAACCAGTTCCTAAAACAATATATACACTACATTAAAATTAAAAAGAAAAAATAAGCATATTGCATTGTACATGTTTATACAGATAGTTATGTAAAATAAGCATACTGCATTTTATACATTTATACATACAGATACGTAAAATTTATAGATATGTAAAGTCCATAGAAAGGCTTAGGTTTCACACTGAACGTCTGACACCTGAATCCAGAAAGGGCAGGGGCAGGATGGTTTTCAAAGTTCACCCACCTAAGCATTTTCACAGTCTCTTACCTACAGGGAAGTAGATGAAAGTTTACATTTCCTATGAACTCGGGGAGAGTCAGAATCATCAACCCTGGCAATTCTGTCAAAGGTACTTTTGCAAGCGCTCTATCTCCCACTGGACATTCCACATTCTTTTAACTAAAAGGCCCCTGTGCCGGCAATTCACTAATTTGTCCATGAGTTTATAGAAATACTGAAAGAGTCTGGGCTAAATCTGTCACCATTAATAAACTTCAGAAAAAGTCATTACAGCCTCTGCTTGAAGTGGGTTATTCAAACAGTTTCAATGATGAGAGAGCAAGAAACAAATTTCTAAATTTCTTTGCTATTAGTTGGATACAAAATGCTTCGTGTTTGGTGAATTCCAATTATTTCAAAACTAAGAAATCACTTACAGACCCATTTAAGTACTAAAAACAAAAGATCCTGGCTTAAGAGAAAAACTCCTGAAGGCTTCAGAAGCATTCCTTTGGCATTTTATAAATGCCACACTTTTCAGTAGCATCTCTATAATTCTAGCTTGAAGCAAAGTATAGATTTTCTAAATTAGAGGTGATATTTTGAGAGTACAGACAGGAGAGCTTCAAAGTAATTTTCCTTTGTCACCTGAATAAGCCTTCCAGATTTTTGCACAAAAATCCTAAATCCTGCACAGAAGCCTTTGTCCCTGAAATGCTCCCATCAAACCAGCGGCTCTATCTTTTGCTGTTTTGTATTTATTTTACCAGCAACTTTTTTATTTTAAATACTAAACAAGCTATTTGCAAACATTTTTGAGACTTCCAGCGTTAGAAAACATGGAGGCGAGCCCTAGCAGCTGAAGGGATCTTGCTCTTCTCTGGGGATTTCACAGTCCAGCCACACGTGCTTGCCGGCTTCCCTCAGAGGTCTTTCTTTTGGAATTTTTACTAGCCCAGTTTTGAAGTGTCGTCCTTGCTACAAGGCTTTGAGTCAGTGGTTCTCAACGGGGGTGACTTTGCCCCTCGTCTGCCACCACAGACATTTAGCAATGTCCAGGACGTTTTTGGTCGGCACATCGGAGCAGGGCGAGGGGTGCTACTGGCACCCAGCGGGGTACTGAGTAGAGGCCAGGGACGCTGCTGAACATCCTACACTGCACAGACAGCTCCCAGACAAAGAACCACCCAGCCCCAAATGTCACTGGTGCTGAGGGTGAAAAGCCCTGCTCTGCATGAACAGACATTCCCCTTATCACCTGTTCTCCTCCCGCCAACACCTGATCCTCCTAAGATCACGAGAAACCTGCTCCCCTGCACACGCACACCAGAGCCACCTCCCAGCCTAGAGAGGGTGGCGTCACCACTGCAGCTACCCCTCCACTTCCTCTCCCACCAGCTGAGGAAGGGTGTAGACAAAGGGGCTCCCCGCAGGGTTATCACAACTGGTCCTGCATTCCAAAATGAGGCCAATGCCTAGTCTTGCTAGATACCAAATTCACTTGAGGCACTTTTGGATTTATGAAAGGTAGTGCTTTCATCTATAAAACATGACTGAGAGCGTCCCCCAACCTTATCATTCACAGCATGTCTACAGGCTGCTGACTTTAAAAGAAAACTCACTTAAAGTTCTCTTCCTGGAGTAGACAGAAAACAGAAACACACAGAGAGAGAATTGATCATATTTTGTCCAACGCTATGTTCTATTAACAGGAGGAGAAGGAGGAAGGTGTCTATTTCTCACAAGGCCCTCCCTCATTTTTTACTAATTTCATCAAAGACAACCGACAGCTTGGAACAATGGTCCCCCAAGAACACTCCTCCTGCTGTTTAATTTCCACCAAAAAGGGGAAAGAAGGGATTCTACAGTCTAGGAATTTGGGAAGTGCTGGATTCAGCACCCACACACACACCTTTCTTTCAAGGCTTCTCTGAACTTGCCAAGTGCTGATGTGAACTTCTAGTGCGAAACTTCATTATGGGGATCCAGTGCCCAGGCTGGGAACACTACCCAAGCTTATTGGATGCTGGAAGCTTTCGGGGTGAGACATCTTTGGGACATATTTGAAACAAGGTCTAATCAATTATCCTCCTTGGAAGACGGTATTAGGAAATAGGAGTTCTGCAGCCGACTGTGAGGGAGACTCTTCCTGCCCATGTTTCTGAACAACTCTACCTCCATGTTTTTCTTGGTACTTCCTCTCCAGGGGCACCTTTGCATCGACCCAAGACGACTTAAGGAAAGAACAAGAGAACAAATCTCCAAATACGGAGGAAGAACAAGAGGTAGTATTTCTAAAGGGACTCTGCCGTAGAAATGACTATAAAAACAGTGTTTGACCGGTTCTGTAAGTACTGCCAAGAGGAGGCTGTGTTGCCAAATACACATGCACACAGGTAGGCACACATTTCCGGCAAAGGAAGAAAAATCAGGGGACCAAGGTATCTCTTAATGTTCACCTACTCTCAGTAGCCACAGCCACATCGGTGTCAGGCAGCAAACAAGACACACCTCCTGAATCTTGACAACAGGAGAAATACTGGTTGACCCAGAAGCCGTGGCTTTGAACCTCAAAGATATTTGAGCCTCCCACTGATCAGCTATAGACATGACACCTATAAACCACAGTACGTTGTGGTAGCTAAAACCTGGGCTTTGGAATAAAGACGAATTGGAGTAAGTCCTGGCTCTGCTCTTTAAAAGTTACAAGATTCTGGGCAAGTTACTTCTTTAAGCTTCTGTTTTCTTGAGTAGAAAATGGAGATAGTAAGATCTACCCCACAGTTATTGTGAGAATTAGATAAAACAATCCAGGGAGGTGCTGGCTATAGTACCTGGAATATAGTAAGTACATATTAACGTGAGTTATTAAAACATCAGAACAAGGCTAGTGATAGAATTCTAGCATAGAGAAAGCCCTAGAAGAAATTCAGCCACAACTCTGATGCCCCCGAATAGGGGACGATAAGGACACAGATGCCACCAGAATTCTCAACAACTACATGGACTTAATAATGAGCATCCTTCACTCAAATGCCTCTTGCAGAAAGGCAGCCCAGCAAGGTCTTCTAAGAAGCCAGCAGAGGCAGAACACCATTTTCCTATCCTCAGTGACCTGAAATTAGAGCACTGTGTAACCAAAGAAGTTATAGTTAAATCTGAGACTCCAACAGAAGTCAACAATACCCTAATGCCCAAGATTAGGAGGAAAAGAAATTTTTTAAAAATCTGTGAGTCATCTAAATGAAAACCAGCAAAGCTTAATTATTATTACTCAAGTACTAAACCATGTGTTTAATCATTCCCCCAAATGAACGTTGGACAGCTAAACCAGACTTGCATTTTGCCAAACAGACATACACCTGTGAGGGGCCTCAAACATTCATACACTCACACCAAGCCCCCGCCACCCCCCATGCGAGTCCTCAGATATACATCTACACACCCAGGAGAGACCCTAAACATTACGCTTGAACAATTCCTCCAGCCATTCCACCAGTTTTCCTACCTCCAGTGCCCCAGTCCAGTGCATTCCTCAGAGAAGCTGCACGTGCTATGCATTTATGGAGCAAATACTGAAAGCTAATTTTTGAGTGTGATTTTTGAGTAAACACGAAATAGAGAAAAGATTGCATTTCTACACTCAAAAGAGCTCGTACACCTTGGCTACTATACTGAAGAATGTAAAAGGTATAGGCGTCGGGTCCAAAAGAGGCAGGTATGAACACCTACTCCAACAATGACTGGCCACTCAGCCTGGCGTATCTGTTCATCCTTGGGGCCTCAAGTGCCTCAGGCATAAAATGGGTTAAGGCCACCCACCTGTCCGGGTTGCTGTGAGGCCTAATGATTCAGAAATCCAGAGTGTCTCCACACAGACACAGTTTCCTTCACTGCACTTTCCCAAAGTGACCAAGTCACCCTTTAGCTATCTTTCTTGCAACTCTTGTTTTCTGAGTCATTTCCTGCCTCAAAATCTCTGTCCCAGCCTGAGAACTCTGCCCGGTGTCCTCTGCACATGTTTTCTTCTCATGCCAAAGTGCTAAGCTTTCCCATCATTTCCCTCCTTGGATCTTCTTTCCCTTTTTGTAAAAACTCCATCCCTCTATTTTTTCAAAACTGCACCCTAAGTTTATCTTTACTGGAACCTCTACTTCCATGCAATGTTTCCTTTTTTGTGTATTTCCTCCCACCTCTACCTTTAGAAGCCAAATGAGCCTATCGGAGAACAGTGTTAAAACCTGACACAAATTCCACTCCTTTATGGGTAAGCTGTTTCCTGACAGTAACGAATTATGGCAATGCTACAGGCTGCACTCCCTAAACGGCGGAGTCACATAGCAACCCCGGGCTCTAGGCTAGAGGGGAGAGCAGATGAAAGACGGGACAAACCAAGGAGACCCCATCCTGACTGAAAAAGCCAACAGCTGGTCCACAGCATCGTCGTCACATGTGAACAAGAGCACGTTCTATAAAAGGCAGCCCCCCCTTCATTGCCTCCTTTTGGCCTACAGCTTGTTGAACTTCGCTAATAAACACGAGCAGCTCGTATTTTCACAGCCTTTACTCATCTACTTACTGGTGCGCCGATGTGAGAACAAAGGCGGCTGCCAGACCTCGCTCTTCGGATGACATTCTCTAGAGCATCACATCGTACAGTGGGGAATGCCTGGACCAGACACACCAAAGACAGCTAACACTGCAGCCATTTGCCGTTATGATCCCTCTACTGTAGCAGACATTCCTCAGGGTGTTTCACAAGCCCACTGGCCACCTCCTCTGAAACTACTGTCCCCCGTTTAGGGTCAGCAGTAACCCTGCCCTCCAAGCCACAGCGGATGAGACCAGGACCAATGAGGCTTTTGGTCTTGAGAACTGGCAGTGAGACTGAGGAACACAGGTGATGTCCACCGACGGCTTAAACGAGGTCGCGGGGACACGTGGGCTGTGGGACAGTCACATGCTCAGGAAAGAGAACGCCGCTGTACCAAGGGAGAGGCACAAAGCGACAACTGAGGACACGTGGCCTTAAAAAGCGCACAGAGTAATCTTAGAGCAAGATGATGTCTGAGTTCCCGGTTTCAGGCCCTCGTGGCAGCAGCTGGGGCCTAACGGTTAGCTCCCTTTCTTATGGTGTTAGTTTAAACAGCCGTGTCCTGATCGTGTGTCCTCTAAAGTCAAGCAAACTCCAAACAATCTAGTGTTGCAATGCCTTCCCATGTGAATCTTGTCTACAAGGAGCTACTGCTTCTCCCAATCCATCTCCTCACCTCGGCCGCCTGAGCCGTCCTTGGTTGTCACCATCCCAAGTGAAGGCCACCTCGTAAGGTTGGTTCCGATTCAGTTATCCGGGGACCATGGGCACTGTATCTCATACCGTGCTCACTCACTCACCTCTTCACTAACTCGCTCCACAATCATCCCGTGGGGCTCTCCTATGAGCACAGAGATCACGCACATCTCCTGGTGCCTGTGGTCCTGTACTCTTACATACCCATCGGTCTGCATGCTGTGCACTCCCGGTTCTTTCCTAGCTCCACTGCACTGGGGACCAGCCATCTTTGCTTTGCCTTGTGACGTTCTCTGCACGTCTATCTGCCTGGTCTTTGACGCTGACTCCTGGCATACTCCAGTAAGGCTTCTGACTCACTACCCCACTACATCCTGAACTCACCCCCAACTCAGGTTAACATCCACGGTTCCAACCCTTTTCTCCAGGGCTGTCTCCGAGGCTGTACCCATCCTGAAGGCCCAGCCTTGTCCCTGCTCCCCGCACGGCAATGTGACACCACGGACGACACACTCACGGGTCCAAGACACATACCTCCACCACCCCAGGCAGGGATTCTAAACGAAACGAGGAGCTGACGGATTTAGCCAACAATTAATAAATCGTATTCAATGTGCTGGATCCACGTATCATAGAACTCTCAGTGTCCAAATGTCCAGTAAGATCTAAAACTCAACTAGGATTTCTGTGAAATGGGAGGCTTTACTTGTAGAGAGATGGGGTGGCAAACTATCTCATGGAACAGATACCATTTTATCCTTACAACTAATTTAATCAATGTCCATTCCCAACATCAGAAACAAGCCAACTACAGTTTCGTAGTCTACAGTTTATCGTTCAAACACATAACCAAACTCCCTCCTAGAACTCAATTTCTTGTTTGGCCCAGGCCCCGGAGTGACCTTTCCCAAGGCATCTGGACCCAGGGACTCCAGGGTGGTCGCCTTCATCAGGCGCTGGACACGCAGGTGGTGGGGACTAGCCATTCTTCAACACCGCCCTGGGAGGCGGCTCATTAGGACTCCCATTCTAAGGAAGAGTCACGCGTCACCCAATTCCTTGTCAGGTATGGAGGCAGAAATAGTGGCCGGCTAACAGCTCCAAGTCCTCACCTCCCATCAGATCCCAAGTCCCTGATCCAAACATGGCACAGTCACTCTTACGTGTTGATTTAAGGCCTGAGAGTCTTCATCACAATGACTTGAAATGGGTAGTAGCCCTGTCGTGTATCTCCTGGATCTCATCTCAATATTAAAATCACCTTGTCTCATCAGACTACAGATGCCAAGGGCTCAAGGTAATAAAGCTGGAGTAACGCAGGTATGTAGGAACAAGAATAAACTGAGGATCCAGTCAGACCCCGTATACCCAGAAATCAGTGTTCACAGGAATAGAGGCGCAGACCTACTGGAGAACGGACTTGAGGATATGGGGAGGGGGAAGGGTGAGTTATGACAGGGCGAGAGAGAGTCATGGACATATACACACTAACAAACGTAGTAAGGTAGATAGCTAGGGGGAAGCAGCCGCAAGGCACAGGGATATTAGCTCGGGGCTTTGGGACAGCCTGGAGGGGTGGGATGGGGAGAGTGGGAGGGAGGGAGACGCAAGAGGGAGGACACATGGGAGCATATGTATATGTATATGTATAGCTGATTCACTTTGTTATAAAGCAGAAACTAACACACCATTGTAAAGCAATTATACCCCAATAAAGATGTTAAAAAAAAAAAAAAGAAATCAGTGTTCACGCCAGACTGGGCGTCCATGGCTGAAAACCAGGGCTGACCCCAACTGCACTCACTGGCATCAGATGCAAAGCGAGGGCAAGTTCCCATAGTCAGGCCAGGCTGGGAGAATCAGATCACTCTGGAAGCAAAGGCAGCACGTCTGAAACCAAGGGCAACAGTGGAGACTTCCGCTACTCAGTGTGGTCCACGGGCCAGCAGATCACCACCACCCGGGAGCTTGTCAAAAATGCAGAATCTTGGGCCCGTACCAGTCCTATTGAAACATTATCGGCATGTTTTAACAAGACCCCCAGGTGATCTGTATGTAAATCAAAGTGCGAGAAGTCCCATCTGGATAACAAGGGCACCCAGGAGGGACATGGGACTGTGGGCCGCAGGTACAGGACAGCAGCGGCAGGTAGGGAAAGGCAGCAAGAAGCAGGGAAAAACTCCAGAGCCAGCCAGAACCTGGTCCAAGTCTTGGCTCGGTCTCTCACTAGTGGTGCCATCTTTGGTCACTTAACCTCTCTTAAGTCTCACTGGGGATATTCTACCTTTCAGGCGACAGTCAGCGTAAAGCATCTAGCACACAGTAAACTTGCAGTAAATGCTAGTTCCCTTTCCATTCAGAAGCAGACACCAACCCCATAACCTGGGGATGAATTAGGAATATCTGGGAGAGAAAGGGAGCCCAAACTAGGGGAAAATGAGTTTCTCTAACAAGGAGACCCTAACGTAATTCTTACACTATCTTTTTCAACCAAAAGAGGGACTCAACATCAATAAATATGAACACTGCAGGGCACCAGTGGAGTTTCACTGTTAAATTTATTTAGTTGTCCATCCAACAATCCAGACCAGCACTGTCCAACAGAAATAGAATGAAAACCAAATATATAGTTTTAAATTTTCTATTCCTATTTTTAAAAGAAAAGGAGGGAATGTTGTGAAGTAAGTTTTAATAATAAATTTTATTCAACCAAAATGTCCTTTCAACATATACTATTAATGAGACATTTTACATTCTTTTTTTGTATGGGTCTTCAAAACCTGGTGTATATGTTATGCTTACAGCCCATCTCAATTAGGACTAGCCACGTTACAAGTGCTCAAAAGCCATGTGTGGCTGGTGCCTGCCACGCTGGACAGGGCAGTCCTGGACAGAAAGGTCCCGGATCCCTTCTCCACTCAATCTTCCATCACCTCCAAATCCCAGTGTGCAAGACACGACTATCTGGTTCCTGCAAGCGAACATGCGCAGGAAAGGGACGGAACAGAGGCTTGAGCTACCTGCCATATAGTCACGATCAAATTTTGCTTGTTTTTAAACTCTGGTTGACATAAATTACACCAGTAGACAGACAACCCAGACTCTAGCCACTCGCCGACTGGGCCGAATTTTTCTGGGAGCAAAGACAGTTGTAAGATTACAACTACAAAATTTGTCCAAGATTTTCCAGCTACAAAAGGAAGTGCAGCCAAGTAGGAAGAAGTACTCTCACCTACATTTCACCCACTTTCACCAGATATCGGGCAACTGTAACTGAAAACCTAAAGACAAGGCAGGAGACACTCACTGTGTTAAGTTTTCACGCCCCACCCTCCAAAAACAAAAATCACTACTGATAAAGGAGGTAAAAGAACAGGAGAAACACTACCTTCCAAGACAGAAAAGATAATGTCAGGGCTAAGGCCCTTCCCCTATAACAGGAAGCCTCAGGAACACTATAGCTAAGATTTTAGGGAGGTCTCACCACGCACCAGCCACTTCCCTAAGCACTTCATATGCATTTAATCTTCAAAACAACCCTCAAGAAAAGTATGGCTTAGAATTTAAGTAACTTGCTTGAGGTCTCACAGCTAGCCAGGGCCAGAACACAGGTTTATATCATTGAGGGCTGGGCAGACAGGTATACATCACTGAGAGCTGACCAAAGGCAACTGAAAATCTCCACGGCCTTTCCACCCAAATTTAAGTAGAACACTAGCCATAATCAATTCTCAAGCTAGAGACCTCAAACTACCTTCCCCGCTCTTGCTATGTTAAATCAGCAAAACTGTTAAGAACCAGCTTATCAATGAGTACCTATATGAGGGCTTCATTTGAATCATTCAAGCTCTAAGGACTGTAGGTATGAGCTGGCCTATATATACCATCAAAACACATATGAGAAATTTTGGAAGGCAGAGAGAAAGTAATGATGGCAACAGTCTTAGATCAGGAGGTCTAGAGCGCTGGGTTCTAGTTCCAAATGTGCTATTGATATTAACTACCTGCTGAACCACCAACCCCCGGCCCCGGCCGGCACTACCACCAATTTAGGCTCACTATAGAAAATAAGGAGATAACTGTAAATATTTAATGTATTTCCAGCTTTGTGATTTTTTTTTTTTAACACAGAGCTAGAAATTTTCTAACCTAGAAGTTTTTCAAAAATTCTTACTGCTCAGATACCTAAAGAATTTCTTCCTCACAGAAGAAAATTATCAAAACCAATCCCCATTACCAGACCCATGAGTCAGCAGGAGTTCGGTTCCCTAGAAGGCAAGACTGACTTGAGAAGACAGACATTCAAGAACCACACCACCTTGACTTTACCTTTAGGTCTCTATGAATCCTTCAAGATGCTCAGAATCTCTAATTATGTACAGTTGTAGTAATACCTGACTGAAAACAAAACCTGCATTTGGAGGCCCTGACGACCATCAACTAGAGGATACTTGGTGGGGAATACTTGGGACAGCTAAGAAGGCCACTCTGAGTTCATCTAAAAATTACTTATTTCAGTCTCCAGATTTAGATTAAGTAGAATTTTCTCTCCCCCCTCATTCTAAAACAGGCAGAATTTAGAACTTCCTGTCTATAGCAGATGATCCAAAGAATTCTTTAAACTATGTTTCTGTGTTAGAACAAAAGATTTTTCACAACACCACTCTCAGTTTCCTTTGATTTTCTTATCCTTTTCAAAGAATAAATAAAACAAAAACACCTCTTTGTTCCTTCTCCCAATTTGTACCTCACCCTAGTACCCAGAAAAAAACATTTAATTAAGTCTTTCCAACAGGTTATTCCTAGCACTGTCCGTCTTGGGTGTAGATACAGATTCTCCCCTCTCCATGACGACTAAAGTCAGGAAAACCTGCCTAATTACAAAGGCCCGCTACTGTGCCTCCAGCTTCTCCATGACACACTCACCGTCCTTAACGGCCACTCCCAACGCAAGCGTCTTTGGTGCCTTTGCTGTTTACCAGCTACTTGTGTCTCTCTAGCCTCCTCCCCGCAAGCACCTTCCATGGTTTCCCCTTGTCCCCAAGGCAGAAGAGCCCAGTGATGAGGGACATGCTTCAAATTCTGCCTCCACCACCATTTCTTTTTTCTTTTTTTAAACATCTTTATTGGAGTATAATTGCTTTACAATAGTGTGTTAGTTTCTGCTGTATAACAAAGTGAATCAGCTATACGTATACATATATTCCCATATCCCCTCCCTCTTGCATCTCCCTCCCACCGTCCCTATCCCACCCCTCTAGGTGGCCACCACCACTTCTGGGCTGGCACACCTTGGCCAGGATCTTGGCCTGAGTTTCCCAACCTGCACCATGGGGATAAGAGCACACAGCTCACCTCATCGTCTTGCTATCAAATGCAGGGAAAGGCCACCACGACGGACAGTGCTGCCTGCAGGTGTCAGCTGCTAACACGTGGTCTGCCTTTCTGGAAATGTCCTGCCCTCCAACTTTCTGAAGCATGCTTCTCAAGTTCTTCAGCCCCTACCTCCCCTTCATTTATGCTTTTTACTATAGAAACCATTATCTTATGGGAGCCCGAACTCAAACCTTTTCATACCTTTCTTCTATCATCTCTGTTCTGTATTAGTTGCTGCCAGTCTAGACCTCAAGCTCAAACAGATCTTGGAGGCAAAGGACACCCCGCGGGCAGGCAACACAACCCAAACCTGAACTCACTGTATCAACACCTCCACCTCCCAAATCTTTTCTGCCTCCTGAGTTCAGAATCTGAGAGACGCGAGTAACCCGTGGCGGCAGGTAACCTCAGAGAGCAGCCTCTGCCCCTACCCCTCCATCACGCTGCATATCCAGTCGGGGCCCAGCACACACACACCTGCACCTGATGCAGTCGCCACCTACCACTCCCTCCCCACGCCAACGCCTCAGAGGGAGCCCTCCTCCTTTCTCCTGCACTGTTGGGGTGGGGCTTCCCCTCTGACCTCCCTGCCTCCAGCCAGAGAAGTCCTCAGTCCTCATTCCATCCTTGTGGTGCTGGCCCAGGACCTCTGTCATGAAAAGTCTTTCTGCCTCTGCTGTCTACACAGGGAAGCCCACGCTGGAATGGACGACATAAAATGACCTTCAGAAGCCTGGCCCTTGTCAGCCTCGTAGCTTCCTCCTACTCTCCCATCCCCACCTGCGACACCAAGCTCTCCCAGGGCCTTTCCACACGCCACTCCATCGGGCTCTCATGCTCTTCCCCCAAGTCTCTGCCTGCCTTACATACTCTTACTGGTCTTGCTCAGCAGCCACCTCTTTCAGGGCTCCTCCCTCCATGCTTGGCACTAGGTGGCCTATTCACATTCCTATCATAGCATCTGTAGGCTACTTCCCACTAGGTTCTCCTCTCTGGATTCCTTTTCCCTCGGTCCTCCCAGTGCCTAGCACAACGTCCGGTGCTTAGTAAACACTCAGTATCTGCTAAATGGATGAAATAATCCCCAAATTAACAATGATTCCCACTTCTCGCGCTCCTCTCCCTCCACACGTCACCATAACCTCTCCTGATCCTGAACACTGCTTTATCCTCTAAAAAAAACCAAGCTGCTTCCAAAATCTCCCTACTTCAGTGCTCTGATGTTGCTTACTTTCACTTCTTTAAAAGACACAAGGGCTTCCCTGGTGGCGCAGCGGTTGAGAGTCTGCCTGCTGATGCAGGGGACGCAGGTTCGTGCCCCGGTCCGGGAAGATCCCACATGCCACAGAGCGGCTGGGCCCGTGAGCCGTGGCCGCTGAGCCTGCGCGTCCGGAGCCTGTGCTCCGCAACGGGAGAGGCCACAACAGTGAGAGGCCCGCGTACCGCAGGGGAAAAAAAAAAAAAGACACAAAAGCTGAATAATTACTTCAAATATTAAAATAACACCAATATTTTGACAGTCAATAAATCAGACAAATTATCATTAACGATAAGTTCTTTCTGCAGCTAAGATTTCAACAGAGATCTTTCGTACCCCTTTCCAAAATTTCGATTCTATTATTGGTTGGTGTTTTATGGAACCTGCCGAATGCCTCTGAGGAGATTAGGAATAACTGCTGAAGGGAATAAAGGCCATTTCACCACTGGCAGGTTCTTGTTTCCACTTTCGGCTAATTCCAATTAGTTCTGGGTTATAAAGCCTGTCATCCGGTTAGTGAGTGGTCTATTATCATGAACATCTCTCATGTGTCTTCAGATAACATTTGCTATGAAAAATTTACTTGGGGCGTCTTAACTGCAGCTGACAAGGCTAGATCTTTTTTGTGAGGAATGACCAGCTGAATTTACTTTCATTTCTAACTTCTAATTCTTATCTACTTACCACATGACCCAGCCATCCCACTCCTAAGTCCTTACCAAAAACTTATGTTCAGACAAAAGGCCTGTATGCAGATGTTTATAGCAGCTTTATTCCCAAACACCAAAAACTGGAAATAATCCTAATGTCTTTCAACGGGAGAACAGAAGAAACAAACCGTGGTACATCCATACAGTGGTCGACACAACTTGGCAATAGAAAAAAGAACCAAGTATGGATACAGAAAACAACATGGATGCCTTTCAAATGCACTTTGTAAGTCAAAGAAGCCATTTGTATGGCATTCTGGAAAAGACCAAATATAAGGACAGAACAAGTCGCTGGCTGCCGGGAGGTTGGAGTGGAGAGAAGAGTCTGACTACAAAGGGACAGCAGGAGGAAAGTTTTTCAGGCAAGGGAACTACTCCCTATGGGTAGTGGTGGCGCATACACAGCACTCCACGCTTGTCAAAACCCATAAAACCATGGGTTTTACTGTATGTAAATTTAAAAGTAAAAAAAGGGTAAAAAGTTAATTATTTAACCACAACATAGTTAAAGATTATACGCCAAATACAGGCATACCTCCTTTGCGCTTTGCTTTACTGCACTTCACAGATGCTGTGCTTTTTTTTACAAATTGAAGGTTTGTGGCAACTGTCCACTGTCAAGTGATAGTTAACATTTTTTTCAGCAATAAAGTATTTTTTAATGAAGATACGTACGTTGTTTTTCTAGATACGCTACTGCACGCTTATTACAGTACAGTGTAAACATAAATTTTATATGTACCAAGAAACCAAAAACTTCAAGTGACTTGCTTTATTGCGATCATCACTTTCTTGTGGTGGTCTGGAACCCAGACCCACAGGATCTCTGAGGTACTGCCTGTATAATTAACACAAAGGTTTTCCTTGACGTTCAACAGTGGCTGTTGTTATTATTTTGTTGCTACTGTATTGCACTGATGAGGAAGAAATGTTAGGGGGACGGGGTGGGGGGCAACCCCGAGTCTTTCCCCCCTCCCCGTGCTGGCAACCTTTGCGAGGCTCCACAGGAAGGCAACCTCCACCCCAGCTGTGAACAGCTAAATGGAGTTCCACCAAGGATATGGGAAAGGTTATTCAAAACCAACGGGAGACAGACGGTACCCCACAGTACAGCCCAAGAAAGCATTTCAAGGGAAGAAATAAAGGCGGGGGGGTGGGGGGGGGAGAGACTACAAATCCTGAAGTTCTAACTCATCCTAGTCAAAGGTATCAGCAGAAAATTCCATCCACGTGTTGGCTGCAGCATTCCTAGACCCTCCTTTAGAAAGGAGTCAAGGTGGGAGGTGGGTGGGGAATCTCTTTGTGAGAAAAGACAGCAAGAGAGAGAGAGAGAGAGAAGGTGAGCGAGAGTTCTCCTAAACCAGGAGGCTGCGAGTTCTAAAAACCCTGGATCCAACGTTCTTTAACATGGAAAAAGTGATGCTAAGTAGGCAAATGATAAAAACAAGCAAAGGTTCACCACCCAGTGACACTTTCTTTCCAGTGGACCCTCCTCAGCCAAACCTACGCATTCTTCCTCCAGAGGGGATGGCCCGCCTGTCGTCCTTGGAGACTGCCCCAGGCAATCCGGAGCAGGCGCTGGGCTCTGGGCTCCAGGTGTGGCTGCCCACAGGGCGACAGATGAGGGGGGGGGCCCGGGGGGGGGCGCCAAGGGTGGGTGCCACCCTACTCCCACCTGGCTCTTCTGGGCTAGAGGATACTGCGGCTTCTCCGCACTCACATTCCCGAGCCCAGAAAACTCTGTTCCTCTCCGGGACACCTGGGCCTGCCACATCCTCAGAGCCCAGCATGAGATCGCCACCTGAGACAAACCTCCAGCCAAGATGGGCTCCTGATTGCAGCCCTGGAGAACCAGCTCTCTGACCTGCAACAGCTCTCTGCAGCTGGAAAGTGGAAAGACGGGCCTGCGTGCAAAGCAAATGCTATTTTCCAGGCGCCTTCTGGGGGGGGAGGGGGAGTAACAAATCTAAAAACCACAGAGAGTAAACCAGAACGTTCTGGGACACGCCACGCCTTACAAAAAGGGCTTTAAAACATCCTATCAAGAAACAGTCACTGCAAGGGGTTAGCTGTCAAAGGTAAATAAAAATCACTGACTTTCTAAAGATAGGAGTGAAGGACTCAATTATAAAACAGCTTATTGTAGTATTAAGCTAATTAAGGTTTATCACATTAGCCATCTGAGTTTTAGTTGGCACCAGAAAAGCAGGAACAGCATATCATGCAACGTGGATTGGGATCTGCTTTGCAAGCAGATTTCTGCCACATTCAGACACAGAACCTCTGGCAGTCAAAAATGTTGTAGAATTGAAAACCAATTTTCGCACAGTGATTTGTCAAGAATCTTGTTCCATCACATGAGCTATTTACTGGTCTCCCGGTCCGAGATTACATTTATCTCTATTAAATACCACACAAAAGTATTCTGTGCTAACCATGCCCTGTTGTTTCTCTTTTGCCAGTTTTATCACACGCTGGATGCTCTGAAATCCTATGAAAAACATTTCAGACAATAAAACCCTTGCATACTTGACACCCTTCACTGCAGATATTCTGCCCACCAACTGTCAGCACACAAGCCATTCTAAGAGCCTCGGCACTTCTGAAAAGACTGCTCTGCTGAATGCAAAGAGGAACGAAATACCCTCCACAGAGCAGGGGAGAGATTTGTTTTCAACCGTGTCTTCTATGGGCTCCCCTTGACTGTACTTTTACCAAACCAGAAGACAGAACTAGTTCTAGCCGTTGTTGCGTTCGTCTTGGATTTGATTCTGGAACTGCTGGTTTCCTGTTTGGGGAAGTTGCAGTTCTTTTCACGAGGAACCCCAAGGCGAAATGTTTCGTATTCCCCTGTGAGGTCTCACTGCCTTTGTTCTTTCCTTTGCTACCACTGATCACTGCTGCTTCTCTCTTCTCCTCTAAAACCTCTTTTGGTTTTGGAGGATGCATAAAAAAATACCAGCTCAAATCAAACTGTCATCCTTTAAGGCCCTGGACATTTTCTACCATCCGCTGCTGTAAAGATCTGAGTTAACAGGCATCTCTGCACAGAGGAAGCCAGACTACCCAGTCTCCTCCTGGCACTGTATTAAGTATTCCATATTAAAACGTATGCCACAAATAATCCAATGGCAAACTCACCGTCAACACCCCACCCCCGCCCAAATCAATAAAAGCCATTCCACCACTTGACTCAGAGTGAAAAGCCTTTCAGGTTAACACACAGAGCAAGGTAAAAAGAAAGGTGATGAATAAACAAAAGGCAAATCTACCTGCAGACTCCTCAGATCCCAAAAAGGTGGCTAGGCTGCCTGGATTTGACAAAGTCCTTCCATTTCCCTGTAATCCTCGGGAAAATGCCCCATGCGTACTGCTTTAGTCTTATGCAAAACAGTGCATTCCCCACAAGGCCCTGACGCCTACCATTCTCTTCAACTTGCTTCTTTTCAGGCCTGCCTCTTATAAATGACCAGCCACATGCGATTTAATGAAGTCATTCTGATTTCGCCTTGATAGGAACACTATCATAAAGTCACCCTAATCCCATTAAACTTGGCTAAACGTCAAGAGTATTTCTTCTCCACTCTCCACCCAATATTATCTCCAGGGTACCAAGGCACTGTCAATCTGTGTCTGAACGAATCTTCAAATAAATACTTAAATTCATGCTCAGAATTATCATATCTCACCTTGTGAACCTTGACCTTTTGGAAAGACTTTGGACCAATGTTCAGTTACTGTCACACGGTTGCATTCTCTGCAAATATGAAAGGGTTAAAAGCAGCCCCAGTCAACAGGCCTACAAGGAAAAAAAAGACAGCATGTATGCCTTACAGCATCACTGGAACGCATTTATGCTCATTTCCTAGAACAATATTGTTACCTTTTGGCCTTCATAATAGTCAGAAGCATCCCCAAAACCCTTTAGTAGCTTCTAAAAGGAAAAGCACAAAACAGAACATACCCTGCAAGAGAAAAAAAGCATGCAAAGTAGCATTCTCCAGCAACAAACTATTATTACAAACCCATCAGTTCATTTTGGTTTTGTTTTGTTAAAAACATAGAGGAGAGAGAGAGAGAGTGAGAGAGAGAGAGAGAGAGAGAGAGAGCGCCTGCAGAAACCAAGTGTCCCCACCCTAGCAAGGCACATTTTTTTCTTTAATAAGGGTCATAAATCTCAGCTCCTTGTCCATCCCTTAAGCAAAAGAAAAAGGCAGGAAAAGCCCAAGTAATCTCAGACCTTGCAAACCTGCACATTTTTCCCCATCTTCTCTACACAGACTCTTCTAGGGCTCCATTAGTCACGTACCAGTGCTGTGTGGTGTCTAAGTGTGCATTCACATACTGTGTTGGGATGGTCCCTTCCTGCAAGCTCCTCTGCTTTTGGCTGCCATGAAGGGAGGAAGCTGCTATCCCACTGTAGTAGCTCAGTGACTGCATTGTGCTCAGGAGCTGATCTGCCTCAAACCAGTTTCAACCGGTTCTGGTCACCCTACATAAAAAAGCTATGGCAACCCTCGCTGAGTTGCCAACAAGTCCCTGAAAATCATCAGCACAGGGAGGATCTCGCTGGGGGTGGCTGCTCCCTCTTAGGTCCTGGTGAGGACGGGAAGGTCATCGTGGGTCCCCTCCACCGGCGCACAAGCACACAGCCCTGGAAAGGCTCCCCTCACGAGCACCCCAGAGCCCCTCGGGCCCATCCCCCCTCCCGTCCACCCCAAAGCCCACTGCAGACACTGCTGCCCCTCCTTCTCCTTCCCCCACTTACCTCCCACAACCTGGCTCAGATCTTTGTGTACGTGTGTGTCAGTGTGTGTGCTCTGGGTTGGTGGCTGACAAAGAGCCCCCAGGAAAGCAATCTATGTGTGTCTGCTCACCCTGGCTGCGTCGGCGGCAGGGGCCGGCCTCGGCCTCCTAGCAGAGTGCTGCGGGCTCGTTGACCAGGCTCCTCTCTGCCTGTCACCCCCCCACCCAGCCCCCTCCTCCCGTTCCTCTCCTCTCTCTCGCAGCCTTGTCACCACCACCAGCAGCCCCCCAGTCTCCTCCTCCTCCTCCGACCTTCTCTTCTTTCAAGCACCTGGGGGGAGTAGTCCAAATCCCTTCACCTCGGGCAAGAAGTCTAGGGCTGCCCGGGGTGGAGGCGGGCGGGGGGGGGGGGGGGCGGACTCGGGGCCAGTGGGACAGAGGGGCACAGAGGCCTTTTAAAAAATCCGCTGCGCAGCGCCAGCGCCGGAGGGGGGAGGAGGCGAACGGCGGCGCTCACGTGGCCCCCCTCTCGAAACCTGCGGGGCCTAGCCAGACCGGCTGGTCCTCGGCCCCCCCCAAGGAGGCCGGCGGGGCGCGAAGGCCGGCCGTCCCCAAGGCCAGGGTGGGACAGGCCGCGGCCGTCAGGCCCAGGGGCCGGAGCCTCACGCGCCGGCCCCGACCGCAGGGCCGTGCACGAGGGGCCCGCGCCCCCGCCCCTCGCCGGAGCCCGCCCGCGCCGCTTCCTCCGCGGCCCTGCACCCCTCGCTCGGCCCGGCCGCCCCCTCGCCGCCCCCCGCGTCCCGGGCGCACACCCACCCCCTGCCCGGGGTTGGCCTTCGCAGCGGTCAAGCCCGGGCGTCTGGGCCGCAGCTCGGATGACCTTTGTTCAGCGCGGCGCCGCCGGCGGCTGCTGCTGCTGTAGCTGCTGCTGCTGTCGTCGTAGCGGCGGCGGCGGCGGCGGCGGCGGCGGCTTCCATGTTACGGGCGTGTCAGCCGCATTCCCGCTGCCGGGGTCGGGGTGTGCGTGTGCGGCGGAGGGGCCTCGCCGCCGGTGCCGCCGCCGATGCTGCCGATGCAGCCGCCGCCGCCGCCGCCCGGGCCGCCCCGCCGCCGCCGCCGCCGCCGCCGCCGCCGCCGCGGCCTTGCGGTGCGCCCGGCCCGGGCCCCGCGCCTCCCCGGGCGCCGCGCTCTAGGCCGCACGGCGGCGGCGGCGGCGGCGGCCCGCCACGCCGGGGCCTACGATCGGGGTGCGGGCCCGGGCGGCGGCGGCGGCACCGGCGGCTCGGCCCGAGCGGCGAGCGAACAAAAGGGAGCGCGGGAGAGGGGGAGGGGGCGGCCGGTGGGGGAAGGGAGGATCGGGGAGAAGGAGGCGAGACGCGAAGCCCCGCAGCCCGCAGCCCGCGGGCGCGGACGCTCGGCCGGTGCCGACTCGGCGGAGGGAAGGCGAGCCGCGCGGACCTGCCAAGTCTCGCCCATATGCGGCCGCCGCATCGCGGCTTCGCCCCGGAGAGCGGGGTGGTGGTGATGGTGGTGCTGAGGGCCTGCTGCTTTTTCCAGCGGCATTGCAGGCTCTCACCCAGTCCTTTCCATGGCCCCAAGCCGCAACTTACTCGAGTGGAAGGAAGCAAGGCCTCGCCAAAGATGGTTGCAAAAGACCGCGAGCCTCTACCCAGGATCTTGAAGCCAAGGTGGTGTTTTGTTATCCTCGTAATGGTGGCCAATAAGTCAGAAGAGAGCACGCTATCTTCAGATGCATTAAATCTGGAATTCTCCCTGGAGGTGGAAGAAGGGGCTCTCTTCTGGGTAGTTAGTGGTTTGGAGCCCTTTTCGCCTTAAACTGAGCCACAAAAGAATGGAAGACACCCCCTGGAGTGGGGAGAAAGCCCTGGTGTAAAAGACACACGTTTTGCTTTCGGAGAAAAAGCCACTGGGGCCAGATTGAAACATGGCATGTTCAGTTCATGTAGCTTTTTTTTTTTTTTAAATGGGGGAATGATATTGAGTAAACAAGATGTAATAGCCAAGTCTTTAAATTCACGAAGGGAGATGTGTACAAATGTAACAAGCACATATTGTACATACAGCAGGTGGTCACAGCCTCCAGAACACACACACACAAAAGATACATACATAAACCCCGTAAAGACTACAAAGGTGTATAATCGTTACCACGTCCGAGATGGAGACAATATATTAGCACCAGATCAGGTATGCTGTTCATATAGCCTTGGGTCCTGGTTCGTACAAGGTTCACAGACGTGCACTCGGTTGAAAGGTTTTTTAAAAAACGAGGAACCCCCAAATCAACCGAATTGTGCTTACCCTAGAAATAGGACAAAATGGAAGGATCTGAAAACAATGTCACCAACACCTCTTGAAAAGGCTCACTCCTGTTTGATCGGACTGTGAAGATACTAACGTTACTCGAAGAGCCGTGAAGACTCCCAGCACAGGAAGCGTTTCTGTGCTTTATTTTAAATTACATTAATTGGTTAATATTTGCAAAGTGTGCTGCAAAGTTTTCTTTTGTTAGTTTTTTTTTGGGGGGGAGGGTGTTGTGTTTTTTTGTTTTGTTTTGTTTTGTTATCTCAGTGTGCCTCTGCTTTGCATTAACTTCCATCGAGGAAGCCATTGTTCTCTGTTATGGGGTCATTGTCTGATGTAAATTGGAAGTAGCATTTTTGCTATTTAAGACTTTTCATGTAAATGAACTGAATGTTTCACGGAAGAGTTGTTGGTCTTTAATTTCAAACAGCAAATTGTTTGGAGTTGCACGTAAATTGGGACACGTATTTACACGTGTTTAGAAAGACCTATGTAATCTGCACATTTTGCCAGCCACGGGATCACATTTATCAATGTTACAAAATGGTGAAATTGAAACTCATCTTCTTTTAGCCTGAAAACGGTGCCAGTACTCTGTGGGTTGAGTTTCAGCTTTACCTGGGCTTGATTTCATTTGAAAGGAGGCCTTTTTTCTTCTCCCGAAGGTGGGCCTTTATTAATATGCATGTAAAAACATTACGTGCATTGGAAAGGATACAAGGCCTTGCTTATCTGAAATCGTGATCCACTACACATATTAGGATGTATGGAATTTCATAATGTCCACACAATAGTAAATCCTAGCTTTCCTCGATTTAGAATCTTTGTTTACTTAGAATACCTTCTTACCCCTCCCCCAATTCCCTTCTCCTAAAGAGTTGAAAGCACGGCACAAAGTGTTTGAATGGTTTCAAGAATTGTACTTCCAAAACTCAAGTCTGGATTGCTTATTGCAGGAGCCTTCGGTTGTAGAACCACCTCACATGGCTTGAGAATATCATATACTTTTTGAGCAGAGCTTTTTACAAAGCCCAGTATTTTGGTCAAGCCTCGGAAATTAGTTTGAAAGCACAATTCATCATTTGCACCAACAGCAACAGATAACATTGCATCTGCTTTTTAAAAACCTTAACCAACCAGAAGTAAAAGATAATAATTTCTTGCAAATTATCTCAGTTCTATTTTTACAAGGAGGATGTCAGAGAAATCCCTTTGCCAGGTAGATCAGTAGTGAAAAGCAAAGCACCCATCTTTATTCTATGAAATCACTGAATTTCACAGCAGAAAAAAACAATTTTTAGTGTAAGTTAAAAAAAAATAAATAGCACTACCCCTCTTCCAAAAATTAATACAAAGGTTCATTCTATTACTGTGCATATGTAAGGCTATCTTGGGCACCACCCTGCTTTGGGCAACAATAGAAGTAAAGAATGAAATAAACTATTACTTGACTGCTGTAGATATGAAGGGGCAGAACAAAGAAATCATATTATTCTTCTGTCAAATAGAAACTAAAGGAATTCCGAATCCTTTGGGATTTTGTTGTTGCTGTTTTTATTGCTAACTCTTAATGTCTTCGTTTATTCCTCCAATCAGTGTATTGCAAAATCCCAGCATTTTTTTTTGCTTTTTTTTTTAAAACCTTTTGTGGTTTGAAGCTGACTTTGTAGGCGCATATAGATATCAGTCTACACATCATACTTTCCCTCCGAATTCCACTATGAGATTGGGAAATTCCTTTGTTAGGTAGAGCACACAAAAGGTGTCTTCCTTGAGGGAAAGGAGAAGGAAAACAAAAAGAAAAGCCTTTTCTTTATCTCACCATCAAAAGGCCCGACAAACCACTCCTTAAACTGACAGCCCCCTGACTTGAGCTACATATTTTGTAGCTCAAAACTAAGACTAGGCCTAGGAGTTTATAGAGTTTCATATGTTAAATTTGTTGGCTTGTTTTCAAAGGAAGTATTACATTATTTAACACTAGCATTATAATTTCAAGATCTGTAGCTGAGTGGCCAGCAAAGGGGGAAAAAAAATCCATCCTACGTCTTCAACAAAATATTGAAAGAATCAGAATTTTTTAATATTTTCCAAAAACATACCTTTGAAAGAAATCATAACCAGATTTAAGTTATTATTATATTAACCTGCCAGAAATAGACTGAGGGGAGGTCTAGGAGAGGATTCCCCTTATTTTTTGTTAGTTATTTCACAAACAGATTTTCCATAGCAAAGCTACCTCCCCTTTCCCAAACCTTATCTGGAAATACCTGCAGAGCCTTCACTCAGAGACCTGAAGGAGGTGGGGGCTATGTCCTATTAAAAGATAAACTGAGACATATTAAAATTTTTAAATGGGGATTTGAGCAAAAATCTTTTCCAATAGGGCAGTGCCAAACCAGAAGTGCTAGGGGACTCCACCTACAGAGGCTGGGGAGAGGCATCGGGAGAAGGTGAGGACTCAAAGCAAGGAAATTATTTGATTGGCTACAGCTTAAAACCTAGTTGGCTGTTTGTGATTGGCCGTCCTTATCGGTTTTGATTTTGTAACCTGGAGGTATTTCCGGGCTAAGATTTTGGTTTATTTAAGTAAGTGGCATTAGAGCCACCTCAGTTTAATGGCCTCCTCATTTAATTAATTTAACGGTTCAAAGTTGGGCATTATTTAAGAGTCCCCCTAGATATCCGAATGACCTCCGAAGTCCTGGGCCCTGGATGAATTCACTAATCTTCATCTCCTACTGTCTCTTTAGGCCTAAATGCTGAAAAGCCAGCCTTGCCTAAGGAAAGAAAAGGATAGGGACCGAGGAAACGGTTGTTGTATGAACTCTAGAGAATCAAAGAAGAGCAAGAAATTTTGGGATTGGGATACCAGCAAAGAGTCACCTTCAGCAACTATGGGCCAACAGACAATACCTGTTGAGAACTTTGTAAGATTTCCTAACCCTTTGTAACTTTTACATTATGTCTGGGCTTCTTTGAAAGGAACTGGTTGTTTGGGCTTTTTCCTACTAAGAGGAGGAGAAGAGAAAGAAGAGAGCTAGGAAGGTATATGAGAAAAGGAAAGACATTCAGACTTAATCCTTTAAGGAGGAGAAGCTAACACATAGGAAAGGGGACTTACTTCCACCCAAGAACGGATCTCATTGGTTCCCTGCAGCACAGAGGCTACCTGGGCACTCTGTATGTGAATCTTCATCTTTGCATCTTCTGCCCCCCACCATCTGTAGCAGTTAGCCCAATACCTTGTACATCCCATACTTGAAATTAACTAGTTATTTGTGAACTAAAGAATGGATAATAAACCCACAAGTACCTAAAAATAAGCATGTCCCAAGCTAAACATAAGATCTTTTGCCACTGTAGTGGATACTGTAAGCGTTTTGTCTAGAACCATCTTTGGGGTATACACCCCCATCCCCTAGCTGCTGAGACTATTGAGAGCTGACCACTCACAACTGAGTCCCCAGCAAATTGCCTCGGCTATTTTGTGCCAGGTTCTGTGAACTGTCTCACCCAAGTTTACACTCCTCCCCCGGGAGCAGCCAATGTCTGGCTGATGTAGCAAGACCAAGGCTTGCCTTAATCTGGGCCAGTTCTAAAGAGCCATCCTAGCTCCAGAACTCCCTGGAAATTGGCTTAGGCCTCAGTCTCCATAGCACTGTGGGTCAACTCCTTCTACCTAATCTGGCCTTCCTCACTCCCTCACAGGTGGCTCTCTAGAGATTATCCAGAGCCTATTTCTAAGAAACTCAGCCCCAGACACCAACCAAACCAGATCCGCCTCCCCCTTGATTCTGCCACCTGATGACACTTACTACCTCACCTATTCCATAGCCACGTGCTGAGGGTTCTACCTCCCGAGGATCTGTTGATTCCAGTCCCTTCTCTCCATATCCATCACCTGGACTCAACCTCCTGCTCATCCCCTCAGCTCAAAACTGGTCCCTAGGGGCTTCCCTGGTGGCGCAGTGGTTGAGAGTCCGCCTGCCGATGCAGGGACGTGGGTTCTCGCCCCGGTCCGGGAAGATCCCATATGCCACGGAGCGGCTGGGCCCGTGAGCCATGGCCACTGGGCCTGCGCGTCCGGAGCCTGTGCTCCGCAATGGGAGAGGCCCAGGTACAGAGAAAAAAAAAAAAAACTGGTCCCTAACTGATCTTCTTGCCTCCAACCTGGCCAACTTCCAATACATTCTCCACGCCGAGAACTCTAGGAACATTTCTAGAGATGCCAGCTTGTCACCCCTCTTCGCAAACCTTTCCATATCTCTCCATTGTCCTTAGAATAAGGTCCAGGCTCAGAAGACTCTCCATGAGTCAAGCCGTTTGCCTGTCCACATCCCTTGCCCTCCCTCCTCACATTCTAAGATCCAGCCTTGTAGAACTTTTCGTTCCTTGAATGAGACCTGATGGCTTTCGCTGCCAGGCCTTCACAGCGCTGTTCCCTCTTTCCAGAAGGCTCTCCCCACCCTTCCCAATCCCATTCGTCTAACTAACTCCCATGTATCTTTAGGTCTAAATTTACGTCACTCACTTGGAGAAGCCTTCCTTGACCTCTCTCTACATGTACAAGCTGAGTGGCCCTGACATGTCCCTAAGTTATTCTTTTCACGTGACACTTGCTGTGCGGCTTGCAGGATCTTAGTTCCCAGACCAGGGATTGAACCCCGGCCACCATGG
Source organism: Phocoena phocoena (assembly GCF_963924675.1). Taxonomy (NCBI): domain Eukaryota; kingdom Metazoa; phylum Chordata; class Mammalia; order Artiodactyla; family Phocoenidae; genus Phocoena; species Phocoena phocoena. The sequence goes on from NC_089231.1 coordinate 16,181,663, forward strand.
TGAAATCGCCGAGCCCTAACCACTGGACCATCAGGGAATTCCTGACACTTGAGTTTTTGGCTCTCTCCCCATGTGATAAGAAACCTGTGAGATCAGGGACAATGATACTTTGGCTCACTGAGGTCTCTCCAGTGCCATCATCACATATAGAAAGACATTGAAAAATTAGGTGTTCAGAACATCCAGATTGATTAAACGCCCGTAGGGATTTTTTTTCTCAATGACATTTGGAGATAAAAGATGATTAAATACAATTTTTGCTAAACAATGATAAGTTTATTTAACACCAAAAGACCCAAAGCCACATATCACTAGGGAAACATTGGTTATTTCTGCAGAGGTAGAAAACACAAATATAAACCAACAAATGTTAAATTAGGAAAATAATAACCAGAAAATATGACTGCAAAATAAAATACATTCATTTGTCAGCAAACAGTTGGAAGATGCTTAAAAAATATTGCTGTAGATTTGAGCAAACACGTATTAGAATAAATTACACAGTGTGGGAAGGTTGCTGTACTGTTGAAAGAGAAGAGCAGCTATTTCTAACATGCCACTGCTTAGGGCATATATGCACGATCCTGTTCCAGTGACGACGGAGCTGTACAAACTGATTTTTTATGAACAACTAAATAAAAAGTTTAGCAGAGAAGGTATATTCTCAATAATAAATGATTTCTTTAATGGAAACAATATATGATTTTTTAAAAACTCATATATTGAGTTGATGTTATTGTAACAATAACAACCAAAGAAGCAGCCACTCTCCAGGAATTTTTAATTCTGGGATTAAATTACAAAAATTCTAGCACATAAAATTGATCACTGAATCATTCACAGATAAGCTACTGCAGCCGAGAGATTGAAGCCAAAATTTCAGAGATTGCTACAGGATATCATCAGTGAGGTTAATTTTATTTTTAAAGGGGGGTGGGGGGGTATAAGAAGGACTTTCCTGCCAGAAAGACTCAATCTTGGACTTTGAAAGATGAGGCATCACTACTGAAATCTTCGTACCACACAGTGGTTTGCTGGATATGTTACAGCAAAGAACTTTATAAAGATAAGCTATTCGTTGTCCTCTTAAAAACAGTAGTTTCAAATCTGCCATCTTTTTCATTAGTAAATGCTGTCCATTACACACTGTCTGGCAGATATTTTGTTAGAACAAAAAATGCGTGCGAATTCCCTGGTGGTCCAGTGGTTAGGGCTTGGCGCTTTCACTGTGGTGGCCGGGGTTCAGTCCCTGGTCGGGGAACTAAGATACCACAAGTCTCTCGGCAAGGCCACAAAAGGAAAAAAAAAAAAGCTTAATCTGTTCTTTTAAAGATAATGTTCTAACCATGAGGAAGAAAGTGATTACTTTTAGAAAGAAACTCACGCTATGGAGAGAGCATGTTAGATTTTAGAAACATGTTTAGCAATCACTTGTGATTTGGTGCTAAAAATTATGTATGAATGTTACCTTTAACAACTATCAACTATGTAGTTTATTTACAGGAACAACTGACTGACATTGGGAAACAGTGACTCATCACCCAAATTTCCACTCAACCTTTTTCACAGATGGTAGGTGGAATTAAAAAGTGAGCATTATCGGGCTTCCCTGGTGGCGCAGTGGTTGAGAGTCCGCCTGCCGATGCAGGGGACACGGGTTCGTGCCCCGGGCCGGGAAGATGCCACATGCCACGGAGGGGCTAGGCCCGTGAGCCATGGCCGATGAGCCTGCGCGTCCAGAGCCTGTGCTCTGCAACGGGAGAGGCCACAACAGTGAGAGGCCCGCGTACCGCAAAGAAAAAAAAAAAAAAAGAAAAAGTGAGCATTATCGTTAAGCACTCGGTGAAAATGATCCACCTGTTCCAATGGTACCTAACTTTTCCCACTAAGACAGCGTTTAAAACAACCAACGTAAAAAGAAACTGAAGTTAGAACAAGATCTTCAAATCACTTTATCACAATGTGTTCTACCAAGATTTCCCAAAAAGATGCAGGTTGAATACTAAAAGTTTTAATGAGAGCAAAATACTTTATACTGCTCATAAAGACAATTAAATTTTTTTTGACATTGTTTAGTCCATCATAATTTCAACCTTCTTTGACTTCTGTTTTTGCATATAATTTGTAATGTACAAGACATATCAGGATAGTACTCTCTGTGTTTAATTTATAAGTGAATATATAGGTGTGATTCATCAAGAGTAAAAGCCACTGGGGACTTCCCTGGTGGTCCAGCGGTTAAGACTCCACGCTTCCACTGCAGGGGGCACGTATTCGATCCCTGGTCAGGAACTAAGATCCCACATGCTGCGCGGTGTGGTCCAAAAAAGAAGAAAAACAAGAGAGTAAAAGCCACTGGACTTGAAAATTTTCCTTGAGTGGACAAGCTCAATTTTTGCTAGATAGAGTGAAAACTTGTATTCCTTAATTTCACTGCATTGACAGTCCAGATTTGGGGAAATAAATAACCGTGATCAGATAAATAATCAGCATCACACCCGTCTTGAGTTTCCACCTCAGCCTCTCACCAAATATAAAGGCAATCAACTGTATCACTTCCAGAGGATTCCTGGATCCTCCCTTTCCATCAGCGCCTCTCCTCTGACCTTTCTCTCATTTTGTCCCTCCCAGTCCATCACAGAGTATTAAGTCAACTTGACTGTACCACGTGGAAAATTCAGAGCATAAACCACAACCAGTTAAACTAGAGTAAGTCCCCTACCTACGAACCTTCAAGTTGCAAATGTGTGTTCGCATGTCCAACTACATAAGTTAGTTCACATGTCTGAGGTACACTGTCACGTGCATGCATCCTCTACAAGTGGTTGTGCTTTTGTGTACTTCACAGTACTGTAGAGAGTGCAGTAGCACAGTATCTTTATTTCAAGCTAGATCTGCAGGAGGACGACTTCATTGAACTCCTTGCTCTGCAACATGAGGAGCTTACTAATGAGGACCTGATGGAATTGGAGGCCCAGAGAAAGGATGAAGAGAGACAAGAGGAAGAAGTAACTGAAGAATTGAAGAGATTCACGATGCAGGAAATGGCAAGGGGATTTTCTTTATCTGAGGAGGCACTGTTAGTTTTTGAGGCACAGACCCGGATGTAGAACGGTACACGAAGGTTGCAGCAGCCGTTCAGAATGCAGTCCAGTGCTACCGTGTCATCTATGACAAGAAAAAAAGAGCTATTACCCAGACATCACTGGATCATTTTTTCAAAAGGGTAGACAGAATTGAATCCAGCAAGGAACCAGAACCTGTGCCATCAGCGTCAGGCGTGAGTGAAACTGCAGCTTGCCCTCTGTCTCCCGTTGCTGCCGATCCTTCGGCTCTACCATCTCCCACCTCCTCTCCCTCCTCCAGTCAGTAACTCTTCTTGCAGTGCCAGCCCCTGGATGCCAGCTGTTGTACTGCACTACGGTACTTTTCAAGGTACTGTACTGTAAGATGAAAAACGTTTTATCTTTTGTGTTTGTTATGCATTATTTGTGTGAAAAGTATTATAAACCTATTACAGCACGGTACTATATAGCTGATTGTGTTAGTTGGGTACCTTTGTTGGACTAACTTTGTTGGACTTATGAACAAATTGGACTTAGGAATGTGCTCTCAGATGGAACTCGTTCCTATGTAGGGGACTTACTGTACCTTAGCACCAGGCACTGCGCACCACAGGCACCCCTCAGTTGCTTTGCAAAGGGAGCAGTAACTAAGCCCCTCCAGGGGCTGCCACCCATCTTCCTAGATTCTTTTAACTAGTCCATCCTACCCTTACCCTCTAAGCACAAATTACGTCAAGAGGAATAAAGACCCTTTCTCTTGGGGCGTAAAATAAACCCTCTACCCCTCTTTCTGGCTGCCTCCCTAATGAAACTATAGTCTGAAAGATTGTCCCTACTTTGGGGATTCTGCATGGAACTCCTCACATCAGCCCCTTCTTGAAATTCTTTCTTTCCCTTAGCTTGATGCCATTCCCCTTTCTCTAAAGATCATGCTTTCTCAGCCTTTCTTCCTAGCTGAGTTTTCTGCAGTCCTCTGTTAAATATGGATGTTCTCAAAGTTCTTTTTTTTTTTTTTGTAATAAATTTATTTATTTTTGACTGTGTTGGGTCTTCGTTGCTGCGTGCGGGCTTTCTCTGGTTGCGTCGAGCGGGGGCTACTCTTCCTTGTGGTGCGCGGACTTCTCATTGCGGTGGCTTCTCTTGTTGCAGAGCACGGGCTCTAGGCACGCGGGCTTCAGTAGTTGTGGCATGTGGGCTCAGTAGTTGTGGCTCGCAGGCTCTAGAGCACAGGCTCAGTAGTTGTGGCGCACGGGCTTAGTTGCTCTGCGGCATGTGGGATCTTCCCAGACCAGGGCTCGAACCCGTGTCCCCTGCATGGGCAGGTGGATTCATAACCACTGTGCCACCAGGGAAGCCCTTCTATCTTTTTTTAAAAATTTATTTTTTATTGAAGTATAGTTGAATTACAATGGTGATATATATATATATATATATATATATATATATACACACATTCTTTTTCATATTTCAAGGTTCTATCTTTGACCCTTTTCTTTTCGAACTCTGCATTCCTTGGGGAAACACATTCGTTCTCAGGGCTTCAAGTATCTCTTTATTCTGGATTCCCAAATCTCTGTTTCTAGCCCTAACATCTCCTCTAACTCCAGATCACAATGAATTGTCAAGTAAGCTCGAGAAATGACTGACAGTCATGTCTAACTCGGGAGGTCCAAAAGGTACCTCCTCTTCTCCCATCCTCCATGGTGGCATGTGACTCAACGGCCCCACGCTCCTTTCTCCATCCCTCTGCCATGTTGCACTCCTGCCTCCACAGCCAGGAGGCGAGGACTGCCTGTGCTTTCTGCAGCCTTCTCCGTGCACCTGTCCTCTGTCCCCAGCTCTGTGGATGCCTTGGTTTAAGGAGCTCCCTCTCACCTGCTCTCTCTGTTTTTGTTTGTTTGTTTGTTTGTTTGGGCCGCACTGTGCAGCATGCGGGATCTTAGTTCCCCAACGAGGGATCGAAGCCGTGCCCCCTGCAATGGAAGCGCAGAGTCTTAACCACTTCCCTCAAGGGAAGTCCCTCTCCTGCTCTCTTACAGAGACTTCTTCACTTATCGCTAACCTCTTTTCAAGCAATTTCTGCTCACCAAACAGCCCTTAAGCAAGCAGCTTATCACATTAAATGCATATACACCATGTTATTCCTTTCCGCTGGAAGAAAAAGTGCCCTCATCAAAAGTGCCCCGCACACGTGATCATCACCACCTGCTGACAAGACAAAGCTGAGTTGAAGGCTCACCACAGGAAGTCGGGGAGAACACTCCTCAAAATGCTTGCACAGGGCTTCCCTGGTGGCGCATTGGTTGAGAGTCCGCCTGCCGATGCAGGGGACACGGGTTCGTGCCCCGGTCCGGGAAGATCCCACATGCCGCAGAGCGGCTGGGCCCGTGAGCCATGGCCGCTGAGTCTGCGCGTCTGGAGCCTGTGCTCCGCAACGGGAGAGACCACAACAGTGAGAGGCCCGTGTACCGCAAAAAAAAAAAAAAAATGCTTGCACAATGTCTCATAGGGAGGGGGAAGGTAAGAATCAGGGGGTGGGGCGGGAGGAGGGGCGAGGACGGAAAAAATAAAATAAAAGAATTTACTGAGAATTGGAAGCTTGGTTTAAGGTGGGCCTATCAATGTGGGAGCTTGGCTAGGAGGCATGAGTCCAGGACTGGTAAAAACAGCAAGGTGAGGACTTAGAGGCGAGGGATTTGAAGAATCTTAGTGCACGGATTACTGTGTCCTTTTCATCAAGAGTTGATGGGTCTTTAGAGAAGCTCTTCTAAGAAACAACCAAACCATTTTCTGGGGCAGGAGACCTCTGGAAGAATAAAGAAATGCTAATTAGAATAACAGAACAGAAAGTGATGTTAACGTAGACACTAAGGTATAGTGTAGGTTCTCAAAGTCCAGGCTGGGGTGGGGAGTGGCCAGTTCTGGTTCTTGCTGATTTTGCCTCTTCAGGGCCTCCCTAATTTGACTCTAGCCTCATCCATCTCATCCATCCTGTCTGAGGTTGTAGTACCAGGTGACTGGAGAAGAAAGAGAAAACATGCACAGAAGTATCCCTAAACCTTCCTCTCTGGAACCTACTAAGTAATAAAGCATTTGGGTAAATAAGGACAATCTCAATTTGAAAAAAGGTCTGATCCCTTTATCCTTAGCAAATCCAAAGTAGCTTGCCAAAAAAGAGGGGAAAATCTTACCCTCTGTAAAACCAAGACCATCGCAGGACTCCTCCACGATCAGGTGGGTAGGATCTTAGGGGCACATATGCGGATCTGAGGAAAGAACTGTTTTCAATTTTCCTTCTCTTTATTTATTTCGTGTTAAAATATTTATATTGTTTCTGCTAGGAAGCTTGTCACAGAATAGACAATTTTCCTTTGTGATTACTATCCTAGCTAATATACTAATAATCTCTTAGAATTTAATAGCAAAAGCCCACGAACAAATATAGAGCCAAGGAAGGCTTACCTTTGCCTTAGAGCTTTGGCTCTTTAGGTAGAATTTGGAAAACTATTCTTTTTTTTTTTTAAATTTATTTATTTTTGGCTGCGTTGGGTCTTCATTGCTGCACGCAGGCCTTCTCTAGATGCGGCTAAGCGGGGGCTACTCTTCCTTGCGGTGCGCGAGCTTCTCATTGCGGTGGCTTCTCTTTTTGCAGAGCACGGGCCCTAGGCGTGCAGGCTTCAGTAGTTGTGGTGCACGGGTTCAGTTGCTCCGCGGCGTGTGGGATCTTCCCAGACCAGAGCTCGAACCCGTGTCCCCTACATTGGCAGGCAGATTCTTAACCACTGCGCCACCAGGGAAGCCCTGGAAAAACTATTCTTGATCTGTTATCCTGGGCACTTTTTTTTTTTTTTTTTGCGGTATGTGGGCCTCTCACTGTTGTGGCCTCTCCCGTTGCGGAGCACAGACTCGGGACCCGCAGGCTCAGCGGCCATGGCTCACGGGCCTAAGCCGCTCTGCGGCATGTGGGATCTTCCCGGACCGGGGAACGAACCCGCGTCCCCTGCATCGGCAGGTGGACTCTCAACCACTGTGCCACCAGGGAAGCCCTTGGGCACTTTCTGATAGTGAAGAAGTCATGAAGTATACGTGCAAGTGTAGAAATAATAGGAGTACTCACACTCATACCAAACTATTCTGCTTGTAGGATGGGATTTCCTTTTTTTTACATTTTATTTTATTTTTAAGATTTATTTACTTGGCTGCACCAGGTCTTAGTTTCCGCATGCGGAATCTAGTTCCCTAAGCAGGGATCGAACCCAGGCCCCCTGCATTGGGAGCGCGGAGTTTTAACCACTGGACCACCAGGGAAGCCCCTGCAGGTGAGATTTAAAGCAGCCCTTCCATCTGACAGACTCACCTGCCTTTAGAGACCGCAGTAGTACTCTCTAGCATAGAGCAAGGTAGCAGTATAAGGTTCCACAGGAGCTCTCCCAGTACCCTGGTGTGGAGCCTTGAGGCTGAATTCCATCCTCAGTGCCAAGGTCAACAGTTCCACGTACTATCCTTCTTCCTTACCATTCTTTGTCCTTTTCTACCACCCCCCCCATCACTTAGACTTTAATAATACACATTGCAGAATTAGGATATGATATGAGTGGCTAATAGAACCGTGGACTGACCTGGAGTTAGTTGATTTCAGTTATTAAATGCTTACTGGTGCAGAGCCCAATTCGTGACACTAGTACTGGACCTCGGGGTCTCCGCGGTGCTGTTCCTGCTGTCTTGGATGGCTTTCCACAGATATTTACCAGCCTGGCTCCCTCCCTCACTACATTCATGTCTCTGCTACATCATCACCTTGTCAGAGGGGAGCTTCCCTTGCTGCCCTAACTAAAACCGCCCCCTTCTATCTCTAGTTAGCCCTTTACTGCGTTTTATTTGTCCCATAGCACTTACCACTACCTGGCATTATATTTAAGGTTGCCAGATATAATACATCCCATCTTTGGAACCTACTTAACACTAAAAAATTCATTATTCATCTGAAATTCAAATTTAACTGGGTGCCTTGTATTTTTATTTGCTAAATCTGGCAACCGTAATTATATTGCATCTTTCATTCCTTTCCCTACCATTTGAATGCAAACTCCGTGAAGCAAAGATGTGGTCTGTTGGATTCACTGCTCTAAATCCCCAGCATCTAGTGTTCTGGAGTCTCATCAGGCTGGGCACACAGTAGGCACTCTGTGAGTGTTCAGGAAGGAAAGAAGAAAGCACAAAGCAATACGGCACCAACCGAGGACTTTGTGCTAACAGGGCGATGCATGCCGCATTCCCATCTGGCTTCCACTGTCTCCTTGGAAAATTTTCAATTGTAACGGGGATTCCAAAGATGAAAACGTTTGCTTTCTGGTCCAGATACTGGATTAAGACCACCAATATGTACCAAACTGCCAAACCCCAGTCAAAGGACAGCTTACAAATCCCACTGATACGAATCAGAATTGAGCCATAAATTTGGCAGTAAAAACAAAATTCTTTTTTTTTTTTAACCCCTAACCATGCCTTGTCTTGCCAAGTGTTCTCCATCTACAATCGCCGGATTTCCTTCCCCAACTGCATTCACTCTGTTGTTCCTCCATGGTGCTCTTGTTCACATAAGCTAGAAAAGAAAACTACATCCATCAAATATTGTCCTCAACGGCCAGTCTTTAAAATACTTGGCCGTGTCTAGGGTGATAGTTTGGGCAGCTTCATTTGATGTTCTGACAACTGGGTATTGTTAGTTTTGACCTGGTTACTTAGAGAAGACTTTGTAATCCTCCCACCCCCAATCACTCATGTGTATTTACTTAGCTAAGTAACTCTTGTGACCCGTGGCATTCCTCTAATGGGTCTTTTCCAGAGGCAGGAAACCAGAAAGGTGGTAGAAGCTCAGAAAGCACACCTTTTCCACGCAGCAGCAGAAAGTATTTCTTGCCGTGGTTTGATCTTTAATAGCTTCCACCCAGATGCAAACCAAGTTTTCTTTTTCTTCTGCTTATTCCATATCTCACCCACCTGGAAGAAAAAAATAAATAAATAAAATAAAAATGGAAAACATCTACCTTTATACAAAGAAATAGCCACGTACGTCTTTTGTCTTGCTAATGCCTTTAAGCTTCGCTATACCTTCACCCTACAGCATAATTCTGAGCAATGTATATCTCAGGATGTCTTGAAGTAAATGATGGGATACCAAGAATACAGTGGCGCGATACAGGAAGAAAGTGAGGTTAGCTGGCACAGTTTGCTACTGAGAGCCTGCCAGGAAAATTTCAAAGATCCAAGAAACAATCCCATTAGAGAAAAATACAGAAACAGGTGCAAGACCTAAATGGCCAGGCATCTTGGAGCTGAGGTTTATAGAAAAAGATACCATACATACACTGGGTGGTTTAGCACTGGATCTCTTGTGAATCTATGTTCTGTCCAACTTAACATTACTTCTAAAGTTCATAAGACATACTCCCACCTTCATGGGCGAGCCATTTTCTGAACAGAGTCTTTATGCTGTCAGTAATTGTACTAGAATACAGTGAAGAGTTTCGTATGCTTTGGGGTGCATAGGTTCTTGCATCTGTTTCTCCTGGTACTTCGGTCTTCCTTGAGCCTTTAGGAGTTACTTTTGCCTTTACTAGGGAACCTACTTCCAGCATCTCCTCCTTTTCTAATCAGCTATTGAAACCAAGTAATCAAGTGTGTAAGAACCATGACTAAACTAAGAGGAGGATCTCCAAGTTCCTGGCGTTTCCTTCACCTGGCAGTTTGTAAGCTTCCCCCTCCCCCTACACTCCCCAGACCTGTGGTTCTAGGTGTGTGAGTTGTAGTAGCAAGGATAATACCCAACACAGACGCTGCCCTGACTCCCCGCCAGGTATTGCTCTAAGTATCTTGCTCTGTATCTATTATCTCATTTAACCCACATTCTCACACACACCTATGAGTTGAGCCCTGTGATTATCTCAGCTTACAAATGAGGCTGGGTAATTTTCTCGAGCTCACAGCCTCTAACGATGGCGTCAGCATTCAATCGCAGGCAGTCGGGCGCCATGTTCTATTTAGAACCGCACCTCAGATGGGACTTGAACCCACAGTCTTCCGACTGAAACTACACAACTCGTCTCAGGATTTAATGAAATTCAGGTTCTTTATGTCTTGGCACAGAATGAATTCAGCAAGGGGCAAAGTGATAGGTAAGAAATAGATTTATTAATATAGGAAGCTTGTGAAGAATACAAGCCGGCAAGGCAAGACGGTTCTGCCCTGAGAACTAAGTGAGCTAAATTTTAATAATCAAAGGAGGGCTTCCCTGGTAGCGCAGTGGTTGAGAGTCCGCC